>NC_137010.1:54459359-54476859 GCF_032717465.1 Coenobita brevimanus
AGAATGACTATATTTGTAGTCACGCTGTGAGTGCAGAATTTAAGTCGTGTGTGTGTGTGTGTGTGTGTGTATGTGTGTGTGTGTGTGCAGTTTATAAGCCCAGCTAACCAGCTATGTGAAGAGTAACGGTCTCTCTAATAAAAATTATGAATATTGGTCTGGTGTTCTCTATTTGAACTTGGCACATAATGAGAAATACAGTTATGTATAAAAAAAAATTAGCTTTCCATACATCTGACCTAAGTGTGTGTGATAAATGTTGCCTGCACACGATATACGACGGCGCGGTGACGTTATAACTGACTGCTGCTCTGCCCAACGGGGGGGGGTGGGGCGGGGTGAGAGGCGGGGAAGACTTAAGACAAAGAACGAGAGAGAAGGGGGAGAGGGGGAGAGAAGCAAAGAGAAAGTTATATAAATTTAAAAAGAGTGAGTGGGAAAAGTAAATTCAGAGAGAGAGAGAGAGACAGCTGGGGGAAGTGAAAAGGTAAGCACTGGAACCCAGAATTGTGCAGCGGACGACACTGGATTACAATGATGGTGAATATTTTCAATTTGAGAATGCAGTTCAATACGGTAATAATTTATTCTAAAAATATAGTCCAAATCTTGGCCGTTGAAAGCGTGTGCGACGACAGTTTAGTCATGTTTACAGGACATGAGAAAATTTGCGTCTAATCAGTAACTGGCAGCTGGAGGTGGAGGGTGGGGGAGTTGGGGGCAGAAGGCCGGGTAGACTTGTTCGCGATTCCCCCCTTCCCCCTGTCCAGGGCAGAGGGGGGAAGGAAGGGGTAACCTCTGAGCATAAATTAGTACGCGTGACTGTACGTTATTTACTCAGTGTATGGTGATATCAGAAAAATTTAAGCGACACAGGAAAAGGACGCCAAGATGTAATAAGCAAAATAAATCACTTAGGAAGAGGTGTTCAGGAGCTTCCTTAACCGATGAGAATAAGGGCCTAGGATTTGAATTGTTGCGCCATGCGACCAAAAATCTAAATAATAACAGGATAATCTCGCTTACCAAGAGCTGAAACAATTATATATCAACACTGGATTCTTTTTTGCTAGGTAGACAAGCCCTAATTGACTCTATATATAATTACATGTCTAAATAGTATTACATCTATCTAAATATTATTACATCTATCAGTGTAATGGATATAGAAAAATATTTACACACGCACCAAGTCTCGTACAAAACACAGACTGCCATCACGCACTCTCGTAACGTCCTTAAATACATATAAACTCTCATAGAATCAACAAATTCAAGGACTGGAAAAGCACTGGCCAGAACTTTCCCTCTCAGACCTGGCCATCTACGCCATTTTGACTCCAGGAGCACCCACAATGCATCAGGGACCTTCTATCTTTAATCTCAACCTTTATCGGACTCTCCTATAGTTTTGTGGATTTGTTACATTGAAGATCTGCTCTGCTCTGTCAATGGTATATATATTTTTCCCTGGGACAATTTGTGGATGGGGAGTCCAAGTGATGTAGTGGTACTGATTTGTAGTTCATGTACAGTCAACTACAATGATCCATTGACCTATCCCACCTGTCCCATCGCTGGACTTATAGATGCCAGAATGATTCGCAGTGGACTGAAGTGCATTTTATAGCCCACAGATGTACAATAATGCACCCCAGTCCTCCATGTACAAGCAGAGAAACAAGAATCTTCCCATTTCTGTCTGAAGGAAATTTACAACTGATGAAGCACAGCACAAATCTTGTCTCAAATATTGCCTTTCTCAGATGGTTCGGGTTTTGCGCTATCAGTTCGTCAAACTTAAGGCCGTTTCACACCAGCTGTGATGCTACGTGAGCCATGTTATGCTGGCGATGCCGAGCCACGTGGCTGTCAATCACGTGCGTTGTTTTAAATGAGACAGTTCACACCGGATGCGAAGCTACACGAGCGATGCCTGCGACACAGCTCGCATAGCTTTCCCGATTGCCGGGCCAGTGATTTTTCCTGGCATAGCTTTGCTCAAGCATGCACACTTGGTCACTTCGGGACTCGCGCCAGCCGCCCCGCGCTCCACCTTCCCAGTCCCCAGATGTCAGTCTGCTATCTGTCACGTGCACATCTTGATTGTCTTGTTCTATGAGTGAGAGAGCTTCAGTGAACTGAGCGGGAGACAGTCTGAAATATTGTCTAAATATCTCTTCATCCATTTCCAGCTCTTGAACGAGATGATGATATTCACCACATTCTAATCTGTTCATATTTGTTTCATGTACCCACTTCTTTTTTCTCTTATTTATCATGGCTACAGTTAACATTCATAATTCCTCCTCCTCCTCCTCAGGGGACCACAGAGTACTATCTCCCATCGCTCCAGCCAAGAAACTGAGTGTGTGTTAACAGACATAGCTTCTGATGTGAACACTGGCATAGCAAACATCGCCAGCGTGCGTCCGCAGCATAGCGTGGCTTGCATGACATCGCAGCTGGTGTGAAACGGCCTTTAAGGAAGATGCTTGTGTCTTTGCCTGTACATACTCAGTCACTTATGAATCCAACTGTGAATGTGAGAAGGGAGAAGGGAACATTATTTTGTGGCTGGTTGTACTGTCGAGGATTCACTGCAGCCACAACACAGCGGCTCAGAAGCAGTTTACATTTTTCTGGCCTAGGCTTTTCTCTATCCCTTGACTCTTGATGCATAGCTGTCCGGAAACTGGTCGGCTGAGTTGTGTGTGGGAAGCAAGGACTATGGGTGTAGATGGTGGATAGGATCAGAATGGATAGGAAACTGGATAGAGGATTATGGATAAGGGATCAGATGGGGCATAGAGAAGAGGAGCTGAACAGGGGAAAGAATGGGAGAAGGAAACACGCAGGAAAGGACGATAAGATGCAACACATGGAAGAGCACGCTAGGGCAAACTTGGTAAGAAACACAGTGGTATGGAAGAACAGAAGGAGACAGAAAAGTAGGATTGATTGGGATTGTAAAGATTTTAGAGCAAGTGCTGGGTAATATGAGACAGATGAAGACACAACAGAATGTAATGGAATAGGTGAGGGCTTGATAGACCAGACTAAGGAGAAGAGAAAAGCTGAGGAGAACTGGGGACAAAGGCAGGAATAAAGGAAGATATGTGTTGGCAAAGTATGGAAGGAATAAGATATATTTGGACAGAATGTGGAAGAAATGGAGGAATATAAACTTGGGGAGAAGAGAGGACTGACAGGATAGGGTAGGGCAGTACAGGGAAGTGTGACCGAGTACAACGAAGTGAGTTCAGAGGGCGGTGTTGATCTCACACTAGTGTTTTCTCCCCCATCTCCTCACTCTTCACTCGCTGCTGCCCGGGCATGTACAGTTGGCTCTCAGCGGCAACTAGAGATGATGTGCATTCCTTTCCAACCGGTACTGGACTTGGCTTCACTGTGGAGCCATTTGCAAGCTCCTCCAAGTCACCGTTGTGCTCGGGTCCATCGTTGAAGCACCTACAGATGTCCCACCTGGAATGTAAGTAAGGTCAGATATGCAGTAAACATCAAGAACCTATTAAATGTCACCTCTTGCATATGGCTTGAGTAAAATGTAAAAAATAAACATACACTTCATCTCCACAAAACAGGATTCCAGTCTCACTTTGCAGGGAGAAGGCCAGACGTGAAGATGGCCTTGGCAATGGCAGAGAAGATGATGAGGCTGAAGAGGGAGACAAGCATGGCAATGGTGCGGAAGGGGAAGTTTTGCTGACCAGTGGCTTCATCATAAAACGGGTAGTGGATTGTGGCCGGCACTCCGATGTATGGTTCACCTCCTGTAAATATATCAGTGTTAGCTGGACAGTTGTTGTGTAAGCAAGTCACAAGTCTATTTCACGTGTGAGGGAAAAACTAATTTCTTCACTACAGGATATCTTCACAGGGGATTTCAATGTATGGTTCACCTTCTGTAAGTACACTGGTTTTAGCTGGATATTTCTTGCTTAAGTGAGAGGCAAGTTTTAAGGACAAATGAGAAATATCTGTATTTCACTACCAAAAGTTTTCCAAAGGAAAAACTGTTCCACACTTCACATCTTGTAGAAACACAAGTATTAGCTAATAATTCTGTGATCAGAAGAGGAGCCAGTCAAATTCTTGCACATGATGGATAATCTTTAATCAACTCCATTATGAGAGTTCTTTCAAAGGGCATTCTGATATACAGTTCACCTTTTTATATGTACTGTAAAATGTAATGCTAGCAAGAGTGAGACAAATCCATCTTTTACATCAGTAAGAGACAAATCTATTTCAGGTTTAAGTGAGAGGCAAATCTTTAGTATAAAAGAACTCTCACAAACGTAGGATGATGAGCAGCTCTCCAGTGTATGGCTAACTTTATCCATACACATTGGCATTAGTGATCACCCTGTTCCAAAAACTGTACTGAAAAAAAGGAGCATCTCTCAGCTATAAGAATATGGGGCTTCTGTGTCTGACCATTAGAGATCTGTCTGTGGCCACCCCTTTTGGATTAAGGCATCTGACTATAGATAGATAAACAAACCCACTGACTAACCCCAAAACTGCAAGAGGAAGGCAGTGACGGATCCCTAGGTGTTGACATACTGGCAATAGTGTACAACCAGTTCTACAGCTACTTGGCTTCAGTTATAAAAATAAGGATGTTCTGTGTAATTCTATCTCTATCTACAGCCAGATGCCTAAATCCAGTAAGGGTGACCATAGACAAATAACCCAAAAGCTAGAAGAGAAACGTGAGACAGAAGGCAATGGTTAATACTAAAAAAAAAAAAAAAAGTCTAAATGTTAATACTAAAAAAAAATCATGTCTAAATGTTAATACTAAAAAAATCATGTTTAGAAATGAGAGCTCTTCTACATGTTACAGCTATCATTTATAAGAATTTAAGTTTTCCATGTGTGACCACCTGAAGCTATGGGAATTCATATTGACTTCTTGCATCTGTTTGCCTAACTCAAAGCCACACGAGGAACCAAAGACAAAAAGCGATGAAGAAGCCATAGGTGTTGAGGTGTGGGTGGAATTGCACAATGTATTAAAAAAGTGAGGGATGTGTACAACTTCCCGCTAAAGGTTAGAAGAATATGAACTTTCTGTGTAATTTGACTAACTCAAAAGCCGCACGAGGAACTCACGACAGAAAGTGATGAAGGAGCCGTAGGTGTTGACGTGTTGGCAGATGTGCACAATGTATTAAAAAAGTGAGGGATGTGTACAACTTCAAATTAAAGGTTAGAAGTATATGAACTTTCTGTGTAATTCGACTAACCCAAAAGCCGCACGAGGAACCCAAGGCAGAAGGCGATGAAGGAGCCGTAGGTGTTGACGTGTTGGCGGAAGTGCACAACCATCAGCAGCTGCGGGAAGAGGATCACGTACACCAGATCCCCACACAGCTTGCTGGAAGGAGGAGAGAGGGACGGGGTCAGCAGAGGAATTGGTGTCACAGCGGTGGTCTAGACTAACTTGTATTGGGTTGGTGGAAGAGGCTGAGACTGGATGGCTATGGGGGGAGAGTGACAGTATATCTCTGACTACTTAATCCCTTCACTACGAAAACTTGATTGATTATGGTTGTCTGGTGCCATAATAATAATAATAATAATAATATGTGTTACTGTACTGGAAGGAGTTGAAGGTGATCAGCTCCTCTACTTCTTAGGCTGGCCAAAAATTAGAGGTAAAAAAATTGAAAAATAAAGGTCGTAGAGAAGGGATTAATTTCGTGGTGAGGAGCAAACTACTTATTGCCCAACAGCAGGATGTGGAAAAACGAAGATGGCAAGCTTATTGAAGATTATTAGGTGATTAAGACAGGAAATCATATACAGTGCATAAGAGAAATATATATGCCCTTATTAATGTACAGTTAAATACTACACTACTGGACTAACACAGTGCAGGTGAGGGGGTAATGAATATGGAGGTATCTGGAAGAGGTGTATGGTGTGGAGGAACTGAAATATTGATGTACACTCAAGGAATGGTCATTGTACACCCACCCACCAGTCCAAACCTCAAAATGAGAAACAAGAATGGGAGGAACTGAGTGTGAGAGAAGTGGGGGCATGGGAGAAGGAAGGTCAGGAGGACATGGGAAAGGGAAGGTTTGAGGTACTGATGGCTCCTATCCTTCCCCTTCTTGTCCCCAGCTAAGCAAATCCCTAGTTACTGCTTCATCAGGACTTGTCTCAAATGCAGTGGTTCAAGGTGGGGGTTAATGTACAACGTGGAACTTTCCTTGAGTGTGCAGCTATGCCAAACAAGACACTGGTGACCACAAGACTCATTCACACAAGGATAAACTCTCCTGGATGACAATAGTTGACAATGATGACACAGTTAAATCTACGCCTTTCATCTCCTGTGAAATAAGCAACTGGAAAAGAGCCTAGTTTGATTCGCAGGCCAGTTAGACTGTTGAGCAAAACCTGTATCCACCTTATCCCTGTCTACCCAGCAGTACACATTAGGTATGTGAATGTAACGCTGATTGTTATGGGTCATTATCCAAAGGGAAGACTGGGGTTGCCAAAAACTGATTCTCTGCCTTAAAAAAAAAAAAAAAAAAAAAAATCTTTTCATCTGACACGTCCCCCTGATATATTCAAATAAGTAAATATTGAAAAATATATAAATGGGACTGCAAATATATAAAAATATTCTTTTCAGTAAGACATAAGTTTAAGAATATCAAAACAACTACATGAAGGTAACAAAATATTGATTACTGCACTTAATCTATGACAACAACTACATCTGTGTAAGAAAAAAAATACATAATATAACAAAAAGTACAATAATTGTAATAATGCATCATTAACTCTCCTTTGATACATCATGTTATCCTGGTTTAATAAAAATAGCTTACATAAAGTGGGGTGTAGTCAGCTAAAGAAAAAAAAATCTGATTACGGCATTTTGGAAAATATGTCACACACTCACAATGACTCAGCCACATCAGATTATGAAAAGTGCATTTTTTTTTATAACTGCTCTTCATTCCCTTTCTGATGCATTCAAGTAGCATAAAGTAAGTTGAAAATGATCTAATATTAAAATCCAGATGACAGTTTCAAACATTCTGGAAAATAAATCACTCTTTCACTCATCCACGTCAGAGACTATGAGAAATGCAGTCTTGAAAATTCATAAGTCCTGTAATTATGAATAACTGTGAGGGTTGACAATGGTGGTGGTGGTGATGGGAGTGGTGTTAGGAATGGTGTTAGAGTGGTGAAAGTTTTAGTTGGCATTACAAACACTGGTGGTAGTTGTGGCAGTCTTAACAGGATGGTGTCATGATGATGCTGGAGGTGGCGTTGGTGATGGTGGTGGAAGAGATGATGGTGGTAATGGTGAGGGGAATGGTGAGGAGTTGGTGATGTGAAGAAGGTGGTATTAGTGAGAAGTAATGGCATGAATGTGATGATCTAAAGGAGATGGTGAAGTGTGACACAAGTGTTGCTAATACATATGTTGCATCGCAGTGCAACGCTTCACAGTTCAGTTTCTCCGTCTGGGTGCAAGCATATACATAAAACACACGCTGCGTAAACCACTTGCTATTTACTCATTAAACCCTTACAAGAAGGGATTTTTTACAGGATGTCTTGTAAAAAAAAAATATATATCTTCATAAAAACATAATGATGCTCTGATGGAACAGCAGATGACTTGAGTGCTGCAGCTTCTGTAGTTGGGTATTTTCATCATTACCACATTGGAAAATATTCAGTGCTTCCTGAAATGCACGCCCACTAGAGATCAAAACTGGAACAGGCTCCAGGAAACAGAAGAAATCTTATTGTACCAACTCCTGGTCATTGACCAAGTTACTCTACATTCGGTGCATTGTTTCCAAAGACAAGACTTGACTCAGATGCTCCAAAGATGGTGATGGTGTTAGTGACTGACAGCAAAGCCAAGCAAGGTAAGTTGGAAATATCAAACTGCTCCAGAACATTGACAGCTCAGTCGACTAATACCTTGTGGCAGTGTGGTGATGTGTTGGCTGGTGAACTATGTGGACAAGTGAAGAACATGAGGATGACAAGCAATATTACTGGGGTAGTCTGTGTGTGACTGGAGTTGACCGATATTTTTGTTGGTGGAGTGTGTACTGGGTGTGGGTGCAGTGTGGGCTGCTAATCACACAATGCTTCTGTCAGTCATCTATGGTTGCCAGGGAACTACCAGGCAACGGACCCTGCTGGAGGGCCAAGAAGAAGCACAGAGGTGGTGATGACTGTCAAACAGACTCCATACAGTAAACAAAGTTAAGAGCCCTTCCATCATTGTGGTTCCCAGTGTCACCTGCTGAGCCTTTGTAAACATTAACTCCAGCGATACTGTATGACCATTTGACCCTAACATTACTGGTACATGCATTATCTAGTCAGCCAAACAAAGTGCGAGAGTCAAGTGATGAATTGGCTCATTGAGTGACAGATTCATCACAATGATGGCACTTATCTGAACTTTGTTCACAGAAGGTCAAGATGCCCCTGCACTTCAACATTCACTGCATTAACTTGACCTATTGATGTCTCTACATATACACCACTGCCTGATAGTGCCCCAGATGGTGGAGGGGCAGGCAGGTGGAGATTGCTGGGTGATGAGGGATGGTACTATGGCTGGATCTCACCAGACACAAGTGACATGACCCCGTGATGTGATATTTTTGGTAATCCATTAAGGCGCTTGAGTTACCAAAATCATTTCATTCCCTCGCATTTGGTGAGACCCACCCTGAAATGACACAGTGACTAGATGCCATAAATGACATGATACTTTGTCCCAGAACTGCACCTTGAACTAATGAGGTGCGTAAGATGCCGTGATGACATAATGGTGACAGTGACCAAGTGATATGATGAAGGTGACACTGAGACCACCTGAGATGAGAGTGACCGAATGGCATGACTGAGGTGACCACAGGACATGACATAAGTGACACTGTGAGGGCCAGCCTGTTGGACGTACAACCCATGGGACAAGTGCGCTTGCGAATCAGCCTTAGCTGGGCGCCCGAGCGAGTGCGGGAGGTGGCGGTCTAACCGGACTGTTGCTCAGCCGGGCCGACGCGACGATCGCCGCCGCTCGGACTGAAACACAAACACACACCGCCTGAGTGATCCCGGCCCATGTGCCCCACTGTGCTGATGGCCTGCCCTGCCTTGTGTCACCTCACAGACTGATAACTTGCCCTGTCCTGCCCTACCCTGCCCCTCCTTGCCCTACCCTGCCCTGCCATGCCCTGCTCTGCCCTACAGTATGGTAAAAAGTGTTGTAACCTCTCCTTCAGTAACCCAGGGAACTAACGAACCGGTGACACAGAATCAAACTCAGCACAGAGGGCCACAAAAGCCTTACATCTGAGTGGCTGTGAGCAAGTGGTGTCTAATGTTTAAAACTTTTGAGACATTCGGTGTAACAGAAGCTAATGAGCATGATTATAGTTTTGAGAAGAATGCATCAAAGTTGTTTGCCCCAACGTACAGTATTATTTTAAAAGTACAAAGCTAAGAATGATGAAAAGTGATATATAATTTTGTGAATTACTAATCAAACTGTAATAATAATAATAATAATAATAATAATAACTAGAAAGCACTCGGAGAGTGCATACCTCCGCCAATGCCATTAAGATGGATTTGGATACGAATCCGTGGAGATATAATATGGAGTACATAGGATCTGAATCCGCCCTCATATCTAATCAATTGTTCCCTGACCCATGGCCCACTCTTCCAAAAAATTTCATTAAAATTCATTGAGAACTTTTGGAGATATCGAGCGGGATACATAGGATCTGGATCCAGATACGCTCCAAAATTTAATCAATTTTTTCTTGGCCCATGGCCCACCCTTCCACAAAATATCATTGAAATTCATTGAGAACTCTTGGAGACAATGTGGACAAACAAACAGACGCATACAGGTGAACACATAACCTCCTCCAACTTTGTTGGCAGAGGTAATAATAATAACAAAAACGATAAATAGAATAAATATAATAACAACAATAATGCATATCTCTCAGCCTTGATCAAACTTGTGTGTGTGTGTGTGTGTGTGTGTGTGTGTGTGTGTGTGTGTGTGTGTGTGTGTGTGTGTGTGTGTGGGCAGGTCGTTACTGAGTAGGCAGGGTTCTCTGCCAGGCCTGCGGGTTTCAAGATAAGGACGCAGGTTCAGGCAGTAAGTGGATTGGATTCACATAGCTCACTTGAACCCCATTTGAACACTGCTTGAACCCCACTTGAACCCCATTTGAACACTGCTTGAACCCCACTTGAACCCCATTTGAACACTGCTTGAACCCCACTTGAACCCCATTTGAACACTGCTTGAACCCCACTTGAACCCCATTTGAACACTGCTTTAACCCCACTTGAACCCCATTTGAACACTGCTTTAACCCCACTTGAACACCACTCGCTCACTTACAATAAAAATCTCACAGGAATTATGTTATGCGATGATGCTGGGTTTTATTTATCTATCAGGAATATTGCCTTCCGGATGCTGCGTCAGTTCATTAATTGGTACATAACAGGGAGCCAGCGTTTTATTATTATTATTATTATTATTATTATTATTATTATTTTTATTATTATTACTCTTATTTAAGAATGAAGTTAGTTATGCTGAGATGAGCCTGGGTGTCTAAGTCCCCTCCCCAAAAAAATATCCAAAAATAAATTGCTGACGAAGAGGTGCTAGGGTGCTTTGACGAGAATATATCATGAGGAAAAACTTAAGCCCGCTCCTCTCTCCTGTGTCTCCTTCACTCCTACTCTCGTTGGTGAGGAAGCTCCCTAACGTCTCCTCTTCAGCAATTTATTTTTGGATATGGCTGGTTAACATCCTTTTGTACGTTATTTATGCAGAATTGAAGGATTTAGGAACTGGAGAGATGGACTGGGGCACAAAGGCTTAAGAGTAAATGCAGATAAAATAAAGGTGACGGTGTCTAGGGCTGGTGGCGGTACTGTCAAAGAAGAGAGAGAGTGGCCACGTGCGATTTGCCACAAGGGCTTGGGAAGTAACTCCATCTTGTACAGTGTTTGTGATAAATGGGTGCATAAGAGATGTAGTGGTATTAGAGGTAGACTGCGAGATAATGCAGTGTTTGGGATAAGTGGGTGCATAAGAGATGTAGTGGTATTAGAGGTAGACTGCAAGATAATGCAGTGTTTGTGATAAGTGGGTGCATAAGAGATGTAGTGGTATTAGAGGTAGACTGCGAGATAATGCAGTGTTTGTGATAAGTGGGTGCACAAGAGATGTAGTGGTATTAGAGGTAGACTGCGAGATAATGCAGTGTTTATGATAAGTGGGTGCACAAGAGATGTAGTGGTATTAGAGGTAGACTGCGAGATAATGCAGTGTTTGTGATAAGTGGGTGCACAAGAGATGTAGTGGCATTAGAGGTAGACTGCGAGATAATGCAGTGTTTGTGATAAGTGGGTGCATAAGAGATGTAGTGGTATTAGAGGTAGACTGCGAGATAATGCAGTGTTTGTGATAAGTGGGTGCATAAGAGATGTAGTGGTATTAGAGGTAGACTGCGAGATAATGCAGTGTTTGTGATAAGTGGGTGCATAAGAGATGTAGTGGTATTAGAGGTAGACTGCGGGATAATGCAGTGTTTGTGATAAGTGGGTGCATAAGAGATGTAGTGGTATCAGAGGTAGATGGCGAGATAATGCAGTGTTTGTGATAAGTGGGTGCATAAGAGATGTAGTGGTATTAGAGGTAGACTGCGAGATAATGCAGTGTTTGTGATAAGTGGGTGCATAAGAGATGTAGTGGTATTAGAGGTAGACTGCGAGATAATGCAGTGTTTGTGATAAGTGGGTGCATAAGAGATGTAGTGGTATTAGAGGTAGACTGCGGGATAATGCAGTGTTTGTGATAAGTGGGTGCATAAGAGATGTAGTGGTATCAGAGGCAGACGGCGAGATAATGCAGTGTTTGTGATAAGTGGGTGCATAAGAGATGTAGTGGTATTAGAGGTAGACTGCGAGATAATGCAGTGTTTGTGATAAGTGGGTGCATAAGAGATGTAGTGGTATTAGAGGTAGACTGCGAGATAATGCAGTGTTTGTGATAAGTGGGTGCATAAGAGATGTAGTGGTATTAGAGGTAGACTGCGAGATAATGCAGTGTTTGTGATAAGTGGGTGCATAAGAGATGTAGTGGTATCAGAGGTAGACTGCGAGATAATGCAGTGTTTGTGATAAGTGGGTGCATAAGAGATGTAGTGGTATTAGAGGTAGACTGCGAGATAATGCAGTGTTTGTGATAAGTGGGTGCATAAGAGATGTAGTGGTATTAGAGGTAGACTGCGAGATAATGCAGTGTTTGTGATAAGTGGGTGCATAAGAGATGTAGTGGTATTAGAGGTAGACTGCGGGATAATGCAGTGTTTGTGATAAGTGGGTGCATAAGAGATGTAGTGGTATCAGAGGTAGACGGCGAGATAATGCAGTGTTTGTGATAAGTGGGTGCATAAGAGATGTAGTGGTATTAGAGGTAGACTGCGAGATAATGCAGTGTTTGTGATAAGTGGGTGCATAAGAGATGTAGTGGTATTAGAGGTAGACTGCGAGATAATGCAGTGTTTGTGATAAGTGGGTGCATAAGAGATGTAGTGGTATTAGAGGTAGACTGCGAGATAATGCAGTGTTTGTGATAAGTGGGTGCATAAGAGATGTAGTGGTATTAGAGGTAGACTGCAAGATAATGCAGTGTTTGTGATAAGTGGGTGCATAAGAGATGTAGTGGTATTAGAGGTAGACTGCGAGATAATGCAGTGTTTGTGATAAGTGGGTGCACAAGAGATGTAGTGGTATTAGAGGTAGACTGCGAGATAATGCAGTGTTTGTGATAAGTGGGTGCATAAGAGATGTAGTGGTATTAGAGGTAGACTGCGAGATAATGCAGTGTTTGTGATAAGTGGGTGCATAAGAGATGTAGTGGTATTAGAGGTAGACTGCGAGATAATGCAGTGTTTGTGATAAGTGGGTGCATAAGAGATGTAGTGGTATTAGAGGTAGACTGCGAGATAATGCTGATTTCGTGTGTGCGGTGTGTCGTGGAGAGCGGGTGGAGATTGTCAGGCGTGAAAGGACTGATCTTGCTGGTGAGTCTCTTGAGTGTGTGTGGAAGAGTTTTGTTATTTGGGAGACACATGTGCTGAAGGTGGGGCTCTTCTTAAATAAATAAATAAACACTGGCTTTGTTATTTACCTTTAAGAGTTACCTTTACCTTTTCTTAATTACAGGTGTTTGTCAGGTAATTGGTACGGTGATAAGCTAAATGAGACGCCAACTCAATGCCCTAGCACAGAACTTCAATTAACTCAACTGGACAGTAATATAAGTGGCATCAGAGGCTTCCTAGGACCTGTTTCTTACCGATTTATTTGTGATAGTCCACCTTAACATTCTCTTGTGTTATATAAGTCACTTTAATATCAACATAGTCACTCATACCCACTTAACGCCATCACAGTTTGCATCAGTAACACACGCAAGGATATTGAGGTGGAATGTGGTAAATAAATCACCAAGGAACAGGTGTTAACCATCTCCAAAGCACTTACAATACAATCCACAGCATCAATAACAGTGGGTCGCGTCCACACTGAATGCTTGCTGGTGTGGGTGGGTGTGGAGGTGCGAGCGGATTTGGGTGTGGGTGGGTGTGTCTGGGTGGGTGGGTGGGTATGGGTGTGGGTGGGAGTTTCGCATCATTATAACTCATACAAGTGACACCAGTGGACGTGGGTGGGTGCAGACCTGAACTAACGCTACTACTACTACTCTTACTACTACTACTACTACAGTACTACTAAAGCACTCAGAGGACGCATACCTCCATCAACACCACTGTCATCAAAACTTTAACAATTGGGGTGTAGTGTCCAGACTGCCATAACAAAAAAACGTGACTCTCAGCTCTGGATCAGAGACAAATCATCAGTGACGGCTTTAAAATAACTACAACGTATCCATGGAAACAGGAAAACGTTTATTTTTTTTATGCAAAGAAGAAGGAACCAAAGGCCAGGAGCCCACAAACTGTTCCATCCAAGAAGAAAACAAAAACAATACAAGAGAGAGCCAAATTCAAGATCCGATCATTTCAAGATGCCTGGACACACTGAGTTTGAATGACTGGAGATCATAGGAAGCAGGAAATACAGACAGAGGGAGACAGTTCCAGAGTTGACCTTTGCATAAATGAAGGACTGGGAGTAATGGTTAACTCTTGCATTAGACAGTTGGACAGAAAAGGGATGAGCGTTTGCTGCTAGACGGGTGCTACGCGCCTGTCGTAGTGGTGGAGGAATGCAAGCAGACAGTTCAGAGGAGCAGTGACCATTGAAGTAGCGATAGAAAAGAGATAAAGATGCAACAGTGCGGCAAAGAGACAAGGGTTGAAGGGGGCCAGTAAGAGGAGCAGTGACCATTGAAGTAGCGATAGAAAAGAGATAAAGATGCAACAGTGCGGCGAAGAGACAAGGGTTGAAGGGAGCCAGTAAGAGGAGCAGTGACAATTGAAGTAGCGATAGAAAAGAGATAAAGATGCAACAGTGTGGCGAAGAGACAAGGGTTGAAGGGAGCCAGTAAGAGGAGCAGTGACAATTGAAGTAGCGATAGAAAAGAGATAAAGATGCAACAGTGCGGCGAAGAGACAAGGGTTGAAGGGAGTCAGTAAGAGGAGGAGAATCACAGACCTTTAGACCTTTAGACATATGCCAGAAATATTGACATGTAGTTTTGGCCATTAGCGTTATAGACATTTTAAAAATCCCTCAAAATTTGACCTCTCCCAAAATATATATAAAAAAAATACTGGATTGGCATTTAGATTCGGATCCGCCTCAAAATCTAATCTGCTTTTCCTCGGCCAGTGGGCTGCCCCTCCAGGTGCCTTCATTAGAATTCGACCGTTACTTTTTGAGATAATTTATAGAGAGACAAACAGACAAGTGTGATCACATAAACTCCATCCAACTTTTGTAACAGAGATAACAACAACTACAGCTGCTACCACTACCACTACCAATACTACCACCACCACCACCTACTACTACTACTACTATCAGTACTACCACCACCTACTACTACTACCACTACAAGTATTACCACCACCTACTACTACTACCACTACAAGTATTACCACCACCTACTACTACTACCAATCCACCAGTACTATCACCGCCTACTACTACTACCACTACAAGTATTACCACCGCCTACTACTACTACCACTACCAGTACTACCACCACCTACTACTACTACTACCACTTTCACTACTAATATTACCACCACATACTACTACTACCATTACCACTACCAGTACCACCACTGCCTACTACTACTACCACTACAGTGAGCCATAACCCCCACCCGTGCCAGCCCGCTGTCAGTGTGGACGCGCCGTAATAACACTGAGGCGAAGGTGAGAGTCGGAGGCAACTTACTTCTTGGCGCGACTGTGTGAGAGGCAAACTTGGTGGAAATTTGTGGGCCACTCTGTGTGAAGTGGAGGATTAGGTGTGGCAAGAGTCATTAACCTGCATTCTTGTCAGTTGAAGAAGCTCCCTAACGCCTTTTCCTAAGTGACTTATTTGTTTATTAGACCTTACTGCCCTAGTCTGTGTTACAAAAATTCTTCCTGCCATACTCTGCATAAAAAACGAAAAAAAGGATATTAACCAGTCACATCAAAAATAAATTGCCAAAGAAGAAGTGTTAGGGAGTTTCCTGGTCGAGAATAAGATCCCAAGAGACCCTATGGACTGGAGGGATTCTAGAGCCTTCCCTAACCCCTTCAGTACGATAAGCCTCTACAAGCTATGGATAGGCTAGTCCACGTGAAGGTCTACCCTAACATAATTAGACACAATATGGTTTTTGACTTACACATCCTTACTGAACGAGGCAAGACAAGGCTGAAATAACCAAGAAGTTCAGTGAGCACCTTGGAACAGAAAGGCATCGTAACACACTTATATGACCGAATTATTAAAACTGTGTCCACCAAGGTGTGACCAAGACCCTGAGGTTTTTATGGTAATTTATGGCACACCTATAATTGCCATAATTAGCCTGCATCCCACATTAAAGAGTAATTAGCAATGAAATAGAAAACTGAGACAGGTCCTATCATCATCACACGTTTTGAAAAATTATCATAAAAACTCGGGGCCTCGTCACACCTCGGCTCGCTCAGTTTTAAATAATCCAGGCTTTATATCCAGTTCAGTTAAATCATTTGGCGTTGAGAATGAAACAATTAATACATGATGGAATTGAGGACATTAAAGGAACAATAGATTTACCAACTGACAAGGAACATGAGGAGAGTTTAAACAATTATCTCAACTCAGAAAAAAATTGCTTACCTATCAAAAATTCTAGACTATCTGACAATACAATATATTTTGAGATACCACTATGCTCAGAAAATGGAAGAAAAATTGAAGAGAACATATGATCCTTTCAGAAGCTCTAAAATTTGTAACAATGAACTTTATGATGAAATAGTATTAAGCTCAAATTTCCTGGCGCAAGTTATATGAATGTTTAAATATACGAATTCCTAACGAATCTCTTTTAAAGTAACTGCCATGAATATATACACCATCAAACATGAAAATATCCTAATGACATATATCTTTGGGGGGAAAATGCACCTTTGAATCTTTAAGAACTGCAACTATACTCTCCGCCATGCAACTTGTCGCTTAAGCCCCGCCCTCTTTTTGAACTCGTGGCCTCAAGTCTCAGGGCGGTGGGTGAGGGGGCGGGGCTTGGGAGACAGGTTGGTTGGCGGGGAGTAAAATAATGTTTGCCTGTGAGTGCCTGGACAAAGTGAAGCCTGTGTTAGTAACCCCAGTTCCCCCTTCCTTCTCTCTGACTTAGCAGTTAAAGAAAATGAAAAATTGTGCAGCAAGGTGGATGGTCGTAAACAGAGATGGGACAACAAAGGTGGCTGAGATGCTAGCCTAGCCATTCCCTCAAATTCGCAAGACATGAGAATTCTGCAGCTTAAAGTAATGTTGGTACAAAATATGGACTGAACTATAAAGTTGTATGATTTTGAAATGGCTGCAGTTATTCAGAAGATTACAGACAAAATACAAGAGGGAAAGTAACACAATCGTCCCATCTCTGTCCTCAATCAAGTGAATGTGTTGCCATACTGGTGAATGTGCTATCTTACTGGTGATTGTATTGTATTGTAGGCAGGATCGGAGGCTTCGTAACATCTCTTCCTTGGCGATTTATTTTCCTTATAACGCCTTGACATTCTTTTGTATATCATTTTTAGCATCAACTTTGAACAATAACACAAATCAGAATACCGAGGCTTAACGCGTAAATAAATCACTAAGATACAGGCGTTATGGAGGCCTCACGAAATCTCCAAAGCGCCCCCTACAACACAATCCACAGTGCTATGGATA
>NC_137010.1:54484359-54494359 GCF_032717465.1 Coenobita brevimanus
GAGGGTTTGGTGGGTGGGGGAGAGCCTTCCTGGTGTGCTATCCTTGTCTTTAACTCACATAATTAGTGAGAAAGCTCCCTAACACCTCTTCCATAGCGATTTATTTTGCTGTTGTTGTTGTTGTTGTTTGTATTCCTTTGTACTCTCTGGTAATATATTTAAACTAGACTATGATGCTAGTCACGAAGAAGTGCTATGGAAACAGTGTAGCCTTAGAGAGAGAGAGAGAGAGAGAGAGAGAGAGAGAGAGGGAGGGAGAGAGAGAGAATGCCTGATGGAAATTTTGTAGGAATGGTAGAATGTAAGAGAGTGAGAGAGAGAGAGAGAGAGAGAGAGAGAGAGAGAGAGAGAGAGACAGACAGACAGACAGACAGAGAGAGACAAGACACTTCCTTAGTTAAAGCCAGAAACTCTATCTATCTGTCTATCTATCTATCTATCTATCTATCCGCCTGTCTATCTACTTGTCTATCTATCTATCTGTCTATGTATCAATCTATCTATCTGCCTGTATATCAATCTATCTATTGTCAGACGCCTTAATCCTGTAAGGGGTGGCCACAAACAAATCGCCTCCACGTCACCCTGTCCATTGCTATATGGTTGCTCTTCCTCCAACTTACTTTTAACACTCTCATATATCACTCCATCCTTCTATCTCATCCTTGGTCTTCCCCTCCACCTCACTCACACACTCTCCTCATCAGTCTCATTTTATTGGAGCTGTATGATAATAATCTATCTATCTATCTATCTATAGCCCGACGCCCTAATCCCGCAAAGGGTGGCCACAGACAAAACGCCTCCAAGTCACTCTGTCACCCACCATTTGACTCCCTCCCCCAACTCACCCCCCTCCCTCATATACCTCTCAACTCCATCCCTCCACCTCATCCTCGGTCTACCCCTCCCTCTCCCTCCCTCCACCTCACCTACATACACCCTCTTAGTCAGTCTTTCATTCTCCATTCTCTCCACATGTCCAAACCACCTCAGTGTATTTCTCCTAATCTTTTCAACCACATCCACATCTACCCCACAACGTTCCTTCACTTCTTCATTCGTCAACCTGTCCCTCCACGTCACTCCACATGCTCCTCTCAAGTAACTCATTTCCACTGCTCTCACTCTTGACTTGTTCCCCTCTTGCAAGGTCCACGCCTCGCTTCCATACGTCAGGGTAGGGATCACAATACTATCATGCAGTGACTTCTTAACTTCCATACTCACCTCCCTATTTCTCATCACTGCTTTCAGTGTACCAACAACCTTTCTTCCCTGCTGTACCCTTTCACGTACTTCATCCCCCAAGTTCCATCCTTACTCATCACACTACCCAAGTACTTGAATGCACTCACATTCTCCATATCCTCACCATCCAACCTCACTGCACACTCTGTGACTTCATTCCTCTCGAACACCATAACTTTACTATAGTTTACATTAACTTTCAGCTTCCTCCTCCTACACACTGTCCCAAATTCATTCACCAAACCTTGCAACTCCCATTCATCTTCACTCAACAATACTGTATCATCAGCAAACAGCAACACCGGAAGCTTCCAAATCTCACCCTCATTCATTAGGGCAACCCCCACATCCACTGCCCTACCTTGCACCTCCTTTACAACCCCATCCATATATATATTAAACAGCCATGGAGACATCACACACCCCTGTTTCAGTCCCACATTGAGATCAAAGAACTCACTCAGCTCACCATCCACTCTCACCGTAGCCCTAGCTCCTTCGTACATACTCTTCACAGCACTCAACAATTTCCCCTCCACTCCATATATTCTTAATACCTTCCACATACCTTGCCTATCTATTCTGTCATAAGCTTTCTCCAAGTCCATGAAGGCAGCATACACTTTCCTTCCCTTCTCTAGATACTTCTCTACTAAACATCTTAGAACAAATATCTGATCTACACACCCTTTTCCCTTCCTAAATCCCCCTTGTTCTTCTCCAACTAGCTCCTCTGTCATATGCCTAACCCTATCAATGAGTATTCTACCATATATTTTACCAGTCACACTAAGAAGGCAAATACCCCTATGGTTACCACATACTTCTCTCTCCCTTTTTCCTTTGTACAGAGGAACAATTATACCTGATTTCCAGTCCTCTGGAACCCTTCCCTCTTCCCAAGCCAATCTACACAACTTCCATATCCACTCCACAACAATCTCACCCCCATACCTAAGCATTTCACCACACACTCCATCAATTCCTGGGGCCTTTCCCAGCTTAATCTTCTTCATCGCTTCCACTACTTCCGACCTACTGATCTCTTCCTCCCTCCTCTCATCTCTTCTTCTCCCAGCCATTCCCCAACCACTTATACTCACAATGCTCTCACTCTCTACATTCAACAAATCCTCAAAGTGCTCCTTCCATCTCCTCAATTTCTCTCTCTTCTCCACCAACAATCTATTATTCCTATCTTTCACTCCCGTACTATTTCCCCTTTCACACTGCCTTACTTTCTTTACCTCCTTCCAAAACAATTTCATACTCTCCCTCCATTTCACACTCAGATTCCTCCCAAACTCTTCATCCACTTTCTTCTTACTCTCCTTCACCAGTCTCTTAACCTCCCTTCTCCTGCTCACATATACCTCTCTCTTCTCTCTCTCATCTTCTCCCCTACCTCTATTCGCCAACCATTCACCATATGCCTTCTTCTTTTGTTCGACAGCTCGTTTCACCTCATCATTCCACCATGCTGTCCCTTGCACACCCTTGCATCTCCTCCTCACTCCACAAACCGCCTCACACGCTGCTCCTATCTCTTCCGTGAATATCTTACATACGTCTTCCACCCCTTCCATCTGCTCTAGCTCATACCTTCCCAATCTTTCTTCCACTGTGCTCTTATACTCTGTCATTTTCTCACTATCTTGCAATTTCTCCACTCTTCTCACAGGAGCTGTTTCCTCCTGTCTTCCCCTTCGTCTCCTCAATCACTTTCTTTGCTGCTCTACCTTGGCCATCACTAAGTGATGGTCCGAGACTCCATTCCCCCACCCTCTCCACACCCTTGCATCCAACACTTGTCTTCTCATTCGCTCATCCACACACACGTGGTCTATCATTGCCTTTCGTTCAACAAGTTCACCATCCATCCTCCTCATTACTCTCCATGAATACCGGTGGATCATCTTATGACGAAAGTAGGTGTTGGCTATTGCCAACCCCTTACCAGCACAGATGTCCACCAAAGCACTACCATTCCCATCTACTTCAGCTGGCACACCCCACTGACCAACCACTCCATCCACTCGTACATTCCCAACTTTGCCATTCATGTCTCCAATCAACAGCACTCTCTCGCTCCTCTCAAACTTGTCCATACATGCTTCTACTCTCGCCCAAAACTCATCTTTCACTCTTCCCACTCGATCCTCTGTTGGAGCATACACACATACAATCGCCCACGCTTGTATACCTACTTTCATCCTCACCCATACAATCCTTGCACCCACACTTCCATACTCTCTTATATTCTCCTTCCACTTCTTGCTTATCATCAGACATACTCCCTCTCTTGCCCTCTCATTCTCACTGACTCCCGCACACATACCTACACCGTATTCCCATTCTCTCATCCTTTCACCTTTCCATTAATAATAATAATAATAATAATAATAATAATATTAATAGCAATAGCAATAAAATAATAATAATAATAATAATAATAATAATAAAATAATAACAATAATAATAATAATAATAACAATAATAATAATAATAATAACAATAATAATAATAACAATAATAACTGAAACAAAATGGAGAGGAGAAAGTGTGAGAGAATGGGAGTATGGATGGGGTATATGTGCAGGAGTAGGTGAGAATGAGAGGGCAAAGGAAGGAGTATGTATAGTTGTGAGTAAAAGATGGAAGAGGAGCATAAGACAGTATGGATCAGTTGGGTCAAGGATTGTGTGGGTAAAGTTGAAAGTTGGAATACAAATGTGGGCGATTGTGTGTGTGTATGCGCCAACGCAAGATCGTGCTAGAAGAGTGAGAGAAGAGTTCTGGACAAATGTAGAAGTGTGCATGGAAAAGTTTGGAAGGAATGAGAGAGTGTTTTTGATCGGTGATATGAATGGTAAAGTTGGGAATGTGAAGGTGGATGGAATAGTTGGTGAGTGGGGTGTGCCTGCTGAGATAGATGAGAATGGGAGTGCGTTAGTGGACATTTGTGCTGGGAGGGGGTTGGTGATAGCCATTATCCTCTTCAGGCATAAAATGATCCACAGGTATACATGGCGAGTGATGAGAAGGGTGGGTGGTGAACCGAATGAAAGGAAGGCAATGATTGATTATGTGTGTATGGATGAAAGGATGCGAAGATGTGTAATGGATGCAAGAGTTTATAGAGGTTGGGGGAGTGGACTTTCTGACCACTACTTGGTGGTGGCCAGAATTAGAATTCAAGTAAGATGGAGGAATAGAGGAAGGGAAAGACGAGAGGAAGTAGTTGCAAGGAGAGTGGAAAGGTTACAAGAGGATGAGAAAAAGGCAGAGTATAAGAGAGAAGTGGAGGAACGATTGGGCAAATATGAATTGAAGCAGATGGGAGACGTGGAAGGTGTGTGTAAGATATTTACAGAAGAAATATGTGCAGCATGTGATGTGGTGTGTGGAAGGAAGAGAAGACGGAGGGGGGTGCAAGGAACAGCGTGGTGGACTGAAGAGGTGAAACAGGCTGTGGCACAAAAGAAGAAAGCATACAATGAATGGATGAGAAATAGGGGCGTGGAAGAAGTTGAGAGGAGGAAGAAAGAGTTATATGTAGAAAGAAAGAGAGAGGTGAAAAGATTAGAAAGAGAGAGTAAGAAGAGAGTGGATGAGGAATTTGGAAGGAATTTGAGTGTAAAGTGGAGGGACTGTAAGAAAATGTTCTGGAAAGAGGTGAAGAGAGTAAGACAGGGTGGAAGTGAAGTTAGCAGGGGAGTGAAAGATAAAAATGGTAGATTACTAGTGGAGAAGGGAGAAAAAGTGAGCAGATGGAGAGAACACTTTAAGGAACTGTTGAACATAGAGGATGGAAGTAATGCGATTATAAGTGGCTGGGGAATGGCTGGGAGAAGGAGGGAGGTGAGAAGACAGGAAGAAATCAGTAGGATAGAAGTTGTGGAAGCAATGAAGAAAGTTAAATTGGGGAAAGCCTCAGGAATTGATGGAGTGTGGTGAAATGCTGAAGCATGGGGGAGAGATAGTAGTAGAATGGATGTGGAAGATGTGCAGATTGGCCTGGGAGGAAGGTAGAGTCCCGGAGGATTGGAAGTCAGGTATAATTATTCCCTTGTACAAAGGAAAAGGGGAAAAAGAAGTGTGTGGTAATCATAGGGGCATTTGTCTTCTTAGTATAATAGGAAAAGTGTATGGTAGGACACTTATTGACAGAGTTAGAGAAAGAACAGAGAAATTAGTTGGAGAAGAACAGGGAGGCTTTAGGAAGGGAAGAGGTTGTGTAGATCAGATATTCATTCTTAGATCTTTAGTGGAAAAGTTTCTAGAGAAGGGAAAGAAGTTGTATGCGGCTTTCATGGATTTGGAGAAAGCATATGACAGGGTGGATAGACAAGGATTGTGGAAAGTGTTAAGAATATATGGAGTAGATGGGAAGTTGTTGAATGCTGTGAAGAGTATGTACGATGGTGCGAAGGCTGCAGTGCGTGTGGATGGTGAACTAAGTGAATTTTTCTCTTTGAAAGTTGGGTTGAAACAGGGATGTGTCATGTCTCCATGGTTGTTCAATCTGTACATGGATGGGGTAATAAAAGAGGTACAGTACAAGGTAGGGTAGTGGATGTTGGAGTGGCCCTGGTGAGAGAGGATAGTGTTTGGAAACTCCCTGTACTGTTGTTTGCAGATGATACTGTGTTGTTGAGTGAAGACGAAGGGGAGCTGCAAGGCTTGGTGGATGAGTTTGGGAGAGTGTGTAAGAAACGGAATCTAAAGGTGAATGTAGGGAAGAGTAAAGTGATGGTCTTTGAAAGAGGTGAAGTCAGTGAATGTACAGCAAGGTTGCATGGTGAGGAATTGGAAAATGTGAGTACGTTTAAGTACTTGGGTAGTGTGATGAGTAAGGATGGAGGTTTGGAGGGTGAAGTGCTTGAAAGGGTGCAGCAGGGAAGAAAGGTTGCTGGTTCTTTGAAAGCAGTGATAAGAAACAGGGAAGTGAGCATGGAAGTGAAAAAGTTACTACATGACAGTATTGTGATACCAACTCTAACGTACGGAAGTGAAGCTTGGACGTTGTTGGAAGGACACAAGTCAAGAGTGAGAGCAGTGGAAATGAGTTATTTAAGAGGAGCCTGTGGAGTCACATGGAGAGACAGGCTGACGAATGAGGATATAAAGGAGCGTTGTGGTGTGGATGTGGATATGATAGGAAGTGTTATGAGGAACACACTGAGGTGGTTTGGCCATGTGGAGAGGATGGAGGGTGAAAGACTGACAAAGAGAGTGTATGTGAGTGAGGTGGAGGGGGGAAGAGGAAGGGTGAGGCCGAGGATGAGATGGAGGGATGGGGTGGAGAGGTATATGAGAGAGGGGGGTGTGAGTTGGGAGCAGGGGAGTGAAATGGCGGGGGACAGGGCGACTTGGAGGTGATTTGTCTGTGGCCACCCCAAACGGGATTGAGGCGTCTGGCAATAGATAAACAGATAATAATAGTAGTAATAATAATAATAATAATAATAATAATAAAAAGCTGCTACTACTACTACTACCATCACCACCACAACCACCACCGCAACCACCACTATCACTATTATTCCTACCACAACCACCATCTCTACTACCACCCCTACCACACCACCACCACCACCACCACCACCACCACACCTACCTGCCACGGGATACCACCACAGATGAGGAGCAGCCAGTAGTCCAGCCAGAGCCCCCACTCAGGTGACCCGGGTTCGATGTAGCCCAGCCAGTTAGTCTCGTTCAGGGCTAGTGACCCCACGTGCTCGTTAGCCATGGAGAAGGGCACCGTGACCCACTGTAACCAGCACCGTGTAGTTAGCAGGGGGTATTGGCTGTCTGTCTGTCTATCTGTCTGTCCCTTTGTCTGTCTAGCTATTTGTCTGTCTGTCTGTTTTTTTATCAATTATCTGTCTACCTAGCTGTCTGTCTATCTGTCTAGCTATTTGTCTATCTATCTGTCTGCCTTACTGTCTGTCTATCTGTCTGCCTTACTGTCTGTCTATCTGTCTGCCTAACTGCCTGTCTATCTCTCTACCCTACTGCCTGTCTATCTCTCTACCCTACTGCCTGTCTATCTGTCTACCTTACTGTCTGTCTATCTGCCCCTCTGTCTGTCTATCCAACGTGCTCGTTAGCCATGCAGAAGGTGTAGTTAGGACAGGCTAATTGGCTTCCTGTCTGTCTGTCTGTCTGTCTGTCTATCTATCTGTCTGTCTGTCTATCTGTCTGTCTGTCTATCTACCTATTTGTCTGTGTCTGTCTGTCTATCTGTTTATTTATTCATCTGTCTGACTGTATGTATCAATTATCTGTCTACCTAGCTGTCTGTCTGTCTATCTATCTGTCTGTCTGTCTTACTGTCTGTCTTACTGTCTATTTATTTGTCTGTATATCTGTCTGTCTGTCAGTCTATCTATCTATTTATATGTCTGTCTGTCTATCTAGCCGCCTATCTGTCTGCCTTACTGTCTGTCTTACTGTTTATCTGTCTGTCTATCTATCTATCCCGGGGTGCTTGTTAAGGATGTAGAAGGGCACGGTGTGGTTAGGAGGGTCTGTCTGTCTATCTATCTATCTATCTTTTTAATACTTTCTGCCTTTCCTATAACATTTTCCTTTAAGCATATTAATTCTCTCTCTCTCTCTGACTATCTCTAACCATCTATCTAACTCAGTCTATCTATATAACTCTCTATCTATCTATCTATCTATCTGTCTATCTATTCATCTATCTATATACCTAACTCTCTCTCTCTCTCTCTCTCTCTCTCTCTCTCTCTCTCTCTCTCTCACCAGGCCGAGGAAGATGCACACGAGCTGCACCACGTCGGTATACGCCACGGAATACAGGCCTCCGAATATCGTATAGAGGACGGCGATGGCGGCGCTGACAAGGATAGACACCGTGTTGTTGATGTCCAGGATGACGGCTAGCGTGGACCCTGGGGGGGGGGGATGATAATTATGATGATGATGATGATGATGATGATAATGGTATCCGAACAATTACCCCCCCGGACAGTTGCCCCCTGGATAACTGCCCCCTGGATAACTGCCCCCTGGATAACTGCCCCCCGCGGATAACTGCCCCCGCATCCACGACAGGCAAGAGACAAACATTATTATAAATGTTTTTTTTTTATAAATGTATTTTTCTTACAATATAATCAGGTCGTTGAAACATAGGTCATGTCACATGTCATGTCACATAGGTCATGTCGATGTTGAAGAGGTGCATGCATACATTAACTGCAAAGTGTTAGCGATGCTCCGCAGATAATCAACGATGTCTCGGTCTTCAAACTGTCCGACGATGTCCTGATATCGCTTCTTTTTTGGTGGTGGCGGATGACCTGCCAACATCTGGCGGATGACCTGCCAACATCTGGTTGATGACCACTTCGTTGAGGGCTTGCTCTTTTCTCCGTGTCTGGAGAAACTTCCATATGTTTGGGTGGCACGCCGATATGCTTGACTGTATGTGGTTGTGCCACCCTTCAACGGCGTTATTGGTGCCAGGCAAGTCCTTCATCAGGCGGCCATGCATGTTCCACATGTCAATCGGGAATAACTGAGCTCGCCTAGCTTGTCGCCGTATCCTTCGGATGTATGTGTCTTCGAAGTAGTCCATGACAGGATCAGCTTCGGGGGGCATAATTTCCTGAAGTACTTCGAAGGCATTCAGCACTTCGTTGGGCGGTACGAAGGCTAAGGCCGGAAACATGTACTGAGGCATCCTATGAAATACCCTGAACTGCTTGGCTGATGATCGGCTGTGAAGTCCCGTGTGAGCTGATTGCTTGATTTTTGATGTCACGCCGAACAGCTAGCATTTCTGGACGACCCACCTTGACAGCATGTGTATGTGTGTTGAAGCTGCCAACAATTTCTCCATCACGCACCTTGACCTTGGCCTTACAGTTGTTGTGCCGACGTCTTTCACACTCACAGGACACCACGTCATTAGCTAAGGTCTTCTGCTTCACGTATATGTGGCCTTCGTAAATGAGCTTTGGCTTGCCACGCTCACTTGGAATGAACTCCATGGTTGGATGAACCTACACCGTTGCTACATATGCAAATTATAACCATAGCCAGCAGTAACGCAACAGTATTGGTCTGGTTGGCGGCCACAGACTGATACAACCGGCTTCACCCCACAACTCCAAAAGACTGTCAGAATGGAAGCTGTCAAAACCAGCCAACACTTCAACTGATCAGGCTGGCGTATGTTTTCGGAACAGTGAGAATGACACCGTGGGTCGACGAACACGGCTGCTCTTCCTAAGGCCAGCTTACTAAACATGTTTTGTATTGGTGGCTGTGACGTATGTTTGTTGTGCTTCCAGTGTGGGGGGCAGTTATCCGTGGGGGGCAATTATCCCACGAGGGCAGTTGCCCGGGGGGAAATAATCCTATGGGGGCAGTTATCCAGGGGGCAGTTATCCAGGGGGCAGTTGTCCAGGGGGCAGTTATCCAGGGGGCAGTTATCCAGGGGGCAGTTGTCCAGGGGGCAGTTATCCAGGGGGCAGTTATCCAGGGGGCAGTTATCCAGGGGGCCGTTGTACAGGGGGCAGTTGTCCGGTGGCAGTTATCCAGGGGGCAGTTATCCAGGGGCAGTTATCCAGGTCCAGTTGTCCAGGGGGCAGTTGTCCGGGGGGCAGTTATCCAGGGGGCAGTTATCCAGGGGGCAGTTATCCAGGGGGCAGTTGTCCAGGGGGCAGTTGTCCGGGGGGCAGTTATCCAGGGGGCAGTTATCCAGGGGGCA
>NC_137010.1:54501859-54504359 GCF_032717465.1 Coenobita brevimanus
GTGTGTGTGTGTGTGTGTGTGTGTGTGTGTGTGTGTGTGTGTGTGTGTGTGTGTGTGTGTGTGTGTGTGTGTGTGTGTGTGTGTGACATTGACGGAATTTCACCAGGAGATTTATTGTACACACACACACACACACACACACACACACACACACGCGCACACACACACACACACACACACACAGTATATTAGAGAGACACACAATATACGCGTGTGTGCACATAATTTTTACGCTCGTGACCGGGAATCGAACCCCATACCTCTGGATACAAGTCGGGCACTGATACCACTAAGCCACGACGTAATAAAATCTGAGAAATGAGAAATAATCCTAATGTGTTGTGACTTCAATATATCTTCCTATAATGACTTTACCTGGTTCGTCCAAAAATTCAGGTGTCACAGCTTTTATCACGTCGTGGTGGCGTGGCATCAGCGCCTGGCTTCTGTCTAGAGATCTGGGGCTCGATTCCCGGTCAGGAGCGTAAAAATCATATATATAGATTGATAGATTGATACATTAGGGTAGTCTAACTTAGTGGGTCAAAAAATCAACATGGTTATGGACATGCTTCACAAGCATGTTTTTTCCTCCACATGGACTGGCAAAGCTGTGGGCGAAATTCAGGAATGATTTAATACTATTTAGAGGTGGGCCAAACATGCCATTGTGGTAATCCTGAGGTAAGAGAAGCCTGTGTGTACATGTTACTTGCTTCTACATCCCAGTGCAGCATAGCAGGTGGTGTAGCAGCCTCCTGTGTGTTTATCTTAATGACTTCATCACAAATACGATCATCATGTGAAAAATGGTTTTTGATCGAAAGTGAAACCTTAAATTTGATCGTATTTCATGATTTTGCAGACTCTGATGTGATTTCCGACCAGACGCAGGTCATCTGGCTGGAACCCAACAAAAGGGGTGTGTGGCTTTCAGGGAAGCCAACTGGAAACCTGCCAAGACATAGATTACCTACATGGTTGGCAGCACTCCCAGTGCAGTACACCACGTTGATCAAGCACAAACAATACCAACGAGTTTAAATCTGACTTGTCGGGCGGTTATGGAGATCTGGGACCGGGCTCGAATCCCGACTCAGCGGATCGATGTTTGTGTCCGGACACTTTCAAAGTTTTTCGATCACTACCTCGCACTAAAGAAGCACAGGACCAGGAAAAGTGATGGCGAAAACATGAACCAAGATATCAATTGACACAGGGCCGCTGGAAGGAGAAGAATCGAAAAACCAACTACAGGTATCCAACCTGACCTGGCGCCGTATGTCACTAAGAGGACATTCACCTTCTTTGATGCCCTGAAGGTTGGTGGGCGAGAGGCACATCAGTTCCTTCAGAAGGACGCAAAGGAATGGCGTGGAGATGCTGGCTACAGAGATCTTGAAAAAAAATGGGAGAAATGGAGTTCCCCCGAGCTAAGCCCTGTATTGGACTATATAGCCCCGCTAGGGTTACAGGAGCGAGCTACCACTCCCGGCACGGCAGCCCGGGCGAGGCTCGAACTCGCAATCCCCCGATTACGAGTCCGGCGCGCTACCACTGTGCTACCGCGCCCCCCAGAGATCTTGAAAGACGTGCACAAAAGGTGAAGGTTGTCAGTGACGAAGTGGAGGGTGGTATCGCTTTGGTATCACTCTGATCGAGGGTTACAATACCACCTGGACCCGACATGAGGACCAGAAACAGTATCTCCTGCAACTCGTGGCAAACCACCGAAAGCAGTTGGCCACAGCTTGCAAGAAAACACTGATGAGTGGAAAATAACCCAGTTGATGAAAGAACTTAATGGACCACAGTAGGTGAATGCAGGAATAATGTAACGTTGGCCGACCTCTAATTTTTCATAGAATATCACCAGATTTTTCAGAAAGGCTATACAGACATGAAAACAACCTTGTGGAGAAATATTTGGAGGAAATTTTTTTTTGGACCACCCTAGTATATATATATATATTACCATATATGAAAAATGAATACACTGACAGATACAGACAGACAGAAGATAAACAAAGAGACACACACACAGACACACAGACAAAAAGACAGACAAACAGACAGACAGACAGCTAGCAAGACAGCGAGGCAGAGGTATACACAGCTCACCTGTCATGGTAAATATTCCCACAAAGGCGCCAATGGACCTGCCAGCCAGCATCACCTCATCGCTGTCACCGCCTGTGTTCTTTCTCTTCCAGGCCGCGTACACACCTATGGCCAGGATGAGCAGGTAGAACACGATGATGCCAGCCAGACCAGCCCAGTTTAACATCTTGATCCTGCAGCAAAAACACACTCAATTAGGCTCCTCTGAGTTGGAAGAAAGGCAGACTGATATAAGAGAGGGTGACGTGGAGGCGATTTGTTGTGTGGGTACCGTAACTTAACACTGATCTATATTAATCCAAACTTACCTAGCCTAACGTAATATAAACTTAGCCTAGATTATCCCAGCAAACGCTCTCTCTCTCTCTCTCTCTCTCTC
>NC_137010.1:54514359-54524359 GCF_032717465.1 Coenobita brevimanus
TGCTTAGCCTATACTCTTTTCACTCTAACTTGGCCTAAAATTGCCATCTCTCCATCTTGAATGCGTAGGTGTAACAATAGTCTAAAATATGATGCTAGTCACGAAAAAGTGCTATGTAAAAACTTTACTATAATGCCGTTACACTCCGCCAAGGTGAAAAAGGTCTCTCTCTCTATCTCTCTCTCTCTCTCTCTCTCTCTCACACACACACACACACACACACACACACACACATACGCAGTAAGAGACGAACAGGTAGACAAACACACACACACACAAACACACTCAGGTACACACACACACACACACACACACACACACACACTTGGCAGGCAGAGTAATGGGTGTAGGGGAGAGGAGGTCAGGGCGTAAGCAGTCAGGTCAAGCATCCCATCCTTGGTCTACCTCTCCTCCTCCACCTCACTCACAGACTCTCTCCTGGTCAGTCTCTCATCTTGAAAGCTTATTACAGCAGATTAACACTAGAATATGATGCTAGTCACGAAGAAGTGCTATGGAAAGGATGTAGAGCCGTAGTGTTGTCTTATTAACATCAGAATATGATGCTAGTCACGAAGAAGTGCCGTGGAAAGGATGTAGAGCCGTAGTATTGTCTTATTAACACTAGAATATGATGCTAGTCACGAAGAAGTGCCATGGAAAGGATGTAGAGCCGTAGTATTGTCTTATTAACACTAGAATAAGATGCTAGTCACGAAGAAGTGCTATGGAAAGGATGTAGAGCCGTAGTGTTGTCTTATTAACATCAGAATATGATGCTAGTCACGAAGAAGTGCCGTGGAAAGGATGTAGAGCCGTAGTATTGTCTTATTAACACTAGAATATGATGCTAGTCACGAAGAAGTGCTATGGAAAGGATGTAGAGCCGTAGTGTTGTCTTATTAACATCAGAATATGATGCTAGTCACGAAGAAGTGCTATGGAAAGGATGTAGAGCCATAGTATTGTCTTATTAACACTAGAATATGATGCTAGTCACGAAGAAGTGCTATGGAAAGGATGTAGAGCCGTAGTATTGTCTTATTAACACTAGAATATGATGCTAGTCACGAAGAAGTGCTATGGAAAGGATGTAGAGCCGTAGTATTGTCTTATTAACACTAGAATATGATGCTAGTCACGAAGAAGTGCCATGGAAAGGATGTAGAGCCGTAGTATTGTCTTATTAACACTAGAATATGATGCTAGTCACGAAGAAGTGCCATGGAAAGGATGTAGAGCCGTAGTATTGTCTTATTAACACTAGAATATGATTCTAGTCACGAAGAAGTGCCATGGAAAGGATGTAGAGCCGTAGTATTGTCTTATTAACACTAGAATATGATTCTAGTCACGAAGAAGTGCCATGGAAAGGATGTAGAACCGTAGTATTATTAACACCGCCATCACCACTACTACTACTTCTCTCTCTCTCTCTCTCTCTCTCTCTCTCTCTCTCTCTCTCTCTCAAAAACTTCCCATAAATACCCACACACCGGAACACAACCCTGGCATAGTAAACACACTAACACCTGGTTACGTAACGGAGAATTCGGCGAACGGGGGCACAGGGAGCACCGCAACATGTGTCCTTGAGCGATTTATTTTTGTATTTTACTCCTTGACGTCTCAGTTGCACGAGTTGCCTTTCACTCACCTCGCCGTTGCAAGTATTTTTAAAAGCTGAATTTGAATATTTAAATTTCAAATGTTGTAACCGCCCAAGATGACCAGTATTTTAACGGAATTTGAATATTTAAATGTCAAATATTTAACCGCCGAAGATGACCAGTATTTTAACGGAATTTGAATATTTAAATTTCAAATGTTTAACGACTGATGATGACCAGTATTTTAACGGAATTTGAATATTTAAATTTCAAATTTTTAACCGCCGAAGATGACCAGTATTTTAACGGAATTTGAATATTTAAATTTGAAATATTTAACCGCCGAAGATGATGAGTATTTTTAACGACTCATGCCTTTCCCCATTTGAATTTTTTTTTTTTTGAACTGCACACGACGGCCTCAAAAATTATGCAATATATACTGATGATTATGATATATATATTCGATTTGATTTTTTGAAAGATTTGAGTGTTTAAATGTAGAACCGTTTTTTTGTTCTTTTCAACCAATAGGGGGCTGTATCAGGGGCCACCCCCCCCCTAAAATTTTCATACCATACCATACCACCCTCATACCACATACCACACCACCCTCATACCACATACCACACCACCCTCATACCACATACCACACCACCCTCACACCACATACCATACCACACCACCCTCATACCACATACCACACCACCCTCATACCACATACCACACCACCCTCACACCACATACCATACCACCCTCATACCACATACCACACCACCCTCATACCACATACCACACCACCCTCATACCACATACCACACCACCCTCATACCACACCACATACCACACCACCCTCATACCACACCACACAAAATCACCCTCCCACACCACACCACTTAACATACACAACACACCTGGCAACCATCATCCACTCACTTGATGTAGTGCTGCCTACTCCTTCCTTCATCTTTATCATTCTTTTTCTGTGTCTGTCCTCCTCTCTTCCTATTTCTCACCATCATCCACTCACTTGATGTAGTGCTGCCTACTTCTTCATCCTTATCATTCTTTTTCTGTCTGTCCTCCCCTCTTCCTATTTCTCACCATCATCCACTCACTTGATGTAGTTCTGTCCTCCTCTCTTCCTATTTCTCCCATCCTTCCTGTCACTTTTTATTACTCTTCTTTCCACTTCAGGTGACTCTACACTGAGTGACAAGCCTAATGGTTTCCTGTAACCCAGAAAGCCATTTACAACGCTGGGTGGTAACCATATGGCCATATAACGGGGTGATGTGGAGCCTACTATGGTGCCCCTGTTAACTGGGTGGAGAGACGCATATGCGGCATCCATCCAGGAACCAAACCTCCACACACTTCCCATCGCCTCGCTGTGGTGAGGCGCTGTCTGCCACAAGGGAGCATCGGTTCACCCAGCCTTGTAAATGGTTTCCTGAGTCTCCCCTAAAGGCAGCACTACATCGAGTGAGTGGATGATGGGCGCCCCGACCTACCACTATCCAGTATAGAGTAAACCCGTCAAGCAGTGTTAGGAAGAGAGAGAGAGAGAGACAGAGACAGACAGACAGACAGACAGAAAGAAAGAACGAAAGACATACAAACAGACAGAAAGAAAAAACGAAAGAGAGACAGAGACAGACAGACAGACAGAAAAAAGACAGACAGACAGACAGACAGAACCTTGGCGATGAAGGGGGTACGGTAAATAACAACAACAAACCGTAACACAACCCAGACATAGTAAACACCTTAAACCCGGGTTGTATAGTGGATTCTTTTTTTTCTTTCATTGCAGGGTGTATTGTGCCAAGCTGGTGTGGGCGTCAACATTCCCCCTTTTTTTCCTGCAGGAGAGTCTGTGTATTGCCCAAAATTCCGTTTTTTTTTTTTTTACAGGATACTCTCTCTCTCTCTCTCTCTCTCTCGGCTCTATCTACAGACACCTAACACTTCCTTACCCCCCCTCTCTCTCTCTCTCTCTCTCTCTCTCTCTACGCAGTCTCTTGGCACCCACACTGCCCGTCTCAGCCAAGGGATTTTTAACACAGAGGCGCCAGACTGAGTACATTCTCGAAAAAACACAGACAAACAGACAAACACACTACCCCCGCGTGGGCATGATGGACGAGGGAGGGAGGAGATGGGGGGTATGTACTCTCGGAATGCCTGCTATGCCTCACTCTCGCTTATGTTGAGGCCATAGACGTACCTTTCCTTCTTGCTGGAAGTTTGCTCTCATTCAGCCAGTCCCAAGGAAGGGTGGTCATTCCCAACCCTCCAACTATCGTCCAGTTGCTTTAACATCCTGTATCTCAAAAGTTTTCGAGTCAATTCTTAACAGAAAAATTTTAAAGCATCTTTCCTATCACAACCTTCTTTCTGATCGTCAGTATGGGTTCTGTCAGGGACGCTCCACTGGCGATCTTCTCACCTACCTTTCACACTCCTGGTCATTCTCCTTTCGGGACTTTGGTGAAAGCTTTGCCATTGCACTTGACATCTCAAAGGCTTTCGATCGAGTCTGGCATAAATCTTTAATTTCCAAACTGCCCTCCTACGGTTTCTATCCTTCTATCTGTGCCTTCATCGCTAGCTTCCTTTCTGGTCGTTCTATAGCCGCTGTTGTAGACGGCCATCGTTCTTCTCCTAGATTTATCAACAGTGGTGTTCCTCAAGGCTCTGTCCTATCACCAACTCTCTTCCTTTTATTCATCAATGACCTTCTAAGCTGTACATCTAACCCTATCCACTTGTACGCTGATGACTCCACCCTTCACCTTTCCATTCGGTTCCCGCAACGCCCATCTCAGCAGTTACTTCAACAAACAAGGGATGAGGCTATGGCACACCTAATGTCTGACTTGGCTCGTATCTCTGACTGGGGTAAAAATAATCTGGTTGTTTTTAATGCATCAAAGACTCAGTTCTTACACCTATCAACCCGACAAAATCTTCCTCAGGAGTACCCACTAATGTTTAATAATATCCAGCGTCACCATTAACATATTTAGGGTTTCTTTCTCTCCGTATTTATCTTGGAGACATCACACTACCTCTCTTGTAAAATCTGCTTCCAAGAGATTAGGTGTACTAAGCCGACTCCGTTCCTTCTTTACCCCTGCACAGTTGTTGACTTTATACACGGGTTTTATCCGCCCTTGTGTGGAGTACAACTCTCATGTGTGGGGAGGCTCCCCACATACAGCTCTTCTCAATATGGTGGAGTCAAAGGCTTTTCGTTTCATGAACTCTCCTCCTCTTACTGACTTCCTTCAACCTCTGTCTCTTCGCCGCACTGTTGCATCTTTATCTCTTTTCTTTCGCTACTTCAACGGTCACTGCTCCTCTGAACTGTCTGCTTGCATCCCTCCACCACTACGACGGGCGCGTAGCACCCGTCTAGCAACAAACTCTCATCCCATTTCTGTCCAACTCTCCAATGCAAGAGTTAACCGTTACTCCCAGTTCTTCATTTATGCAACAGGTCAACTTTGGAACTGTCTCCCTGAGGTCTGTATTTCCTACTGCCTATGATCTCCATTCTTTCAAACGCAGTGTGTCCAGGCATCTCGAAAGGAACGGATCTTGAATTTGGCTCTCTCTTACCTTGTTGTTGTTTTTTCGTGGAGGGAACAATTTGCGGGCTCCTGGCCTTGGGTTCCTTCTTTCTCGCAGCAAAAAAAAAAAAATCCTAAATGTGAACCCGGTGGACTGCAGGCTGAAGCTAACTCTCCCCTCCCTGCAGTCCACGATCGTCCTTTCATGGGGTGGAGAAGGGTTAATCTTTTGTTTTTATAATTCTTAACTTGGCCCAGGTGTTGCATAGGGAGACCTTCACGTGGTGGCACTGATATAAGCCGTCGGATCCACTGCCTGGTCACACCATCGCCTCTCAATGCTCACTCTCATCTCTCGAAAGGAGGATGGTAAACAGAATCATTCAAGACACACACACACACACACACACACACACACACACACACACACACAAAAGCATCTATAGTAGCATCAATATTGAAAATGATAATGATAACAACAACAAAGAAGAAGAATGTGGAGGAGGAGGAGGAGGAGGAAGAGGAGGAGGAGGAAGAGGAGGAGGAGGACATGGAGAAGAATAGGGAACTAACCTAAAACAATACAAGTTATAAACACGTCTATCAGTCTTATGCTTCCTGTGTGTGTGTGTGTGTGTGTGTGTGTGTGTGTGTGTGTGTGTGTGTGTGTGTGTGTGTGTGTGTGTGTGTGTGTGTGTGTGTGTGTGTGTGGAGGGATAGGGACGCGTTTACAGGGTGGCATTATCATCCTCCATCTCTGCTATCCTTGTCTTATTCTAGGGTTCACACTGTAACTATCTCTTATCTCTCATCATCACCGGGAGTCCACGACGCCCTGTTCCTTTATCTGCCCCTGGAGAGGAGGGTAATTTCAGCCTGCAGTCCACTGGGTTCACGTTCAGATGAGCCTGGGTTACTACTACTACTACTACTACCACTGTTACTACTACTACTACTACTACTGCTGCTGCTGCTGCTGCTGCTACTACTACTACTACTACACTACTACTACTGCTACTACGTTATTATTACTATCACTATTATTATTATTATTATTATTATTACTATTATTACTACTACTGTCATCAACATCGTTATTGTGGTAGCAGCAGCAGCAATAGCAGCAGTAGTAGTGGTGGTGGTGGTGGTGGTGGAAGCAGTAGTAGTAGTAGTAGTTGTTGTTGTTGTTGTTGTTGTTGTCATTACTATCATACTGTTTTATTTTTGTGTTTCGGTCCTCAGCCTCCCTCGGCAACATGGCGTCAACGTCCTGTAAAGCCACACTGTAAACACAGCAATCCCTTCAGCTTCACTTTCTGTGGAGCTTTGCGACCTTGTGCCACGTTTTCGTTATAAAAATTCGTTAAAGGAAGGGTGACTGACTCCGAAATGCACCAGAGACGAAACAAGCAACGAAAATAATAGGAAGAACTGTTGGCGCCGAAATGTATGAGGGACGAACGTGAATGTAAACAAAACTCACCATGTTTCTGCCGTCATTTTTCCCCGGTCGGTGTTTAGCGCACTCTCACAGGTGTCACCATCCCTTCAGTACTACTCGCTTGTTTACCAAAACTGTTCCCTCACAGTCATTTATAATTCTACCTAAAGGGGAAACACAACCATAAACATCAAAAATAAAAATCGATTTGTTTTTATCAAAGCTCAGCCGCTCCTTTGCAGCCTCTACACCATCCACACCAGACACATAAAGAAACATATTCTGAAACTCTACGGAGACTTTGTGACTCTAGTTCAGACACGGAAACAGAAACAAAACCACAGTTTTGTCAAGAGAACAGAAACCTTCAAGCATCATGCACAAGAGGTCTATGACATCTTCTGCCAGGACCCTGTAATACACAAGAAGCTGGCACAGAAACATGGGGTGAGAATGACAGACATGGCGTGGCACTTTCTACAAGATCAGAGAACCCAGAGAAAGATGTACTGTGAAGACTTCGTTGATTGCGAATGGATGAAAACAATGGATCGCAGGCAGAAGGACCTGCAGGCCCTTGACAAAATGAAACAAGATGTTGAAAAGAGAGTTGAGCAAACCAGTTGCCTCATTTGACTTTAGTGAGCATTCAGACTCAGAGGAGGGTCACTAGAGTATGGATACAGATGGGGATGGAACTTTGTCTTCCCGTATGGGTGAGAATGACTCAAAAAAGCTCCGCTTGTTCTCAACAGCTACAGGTACTCTGTCAATTGACGAACTGCTGCAAAAATACCAGCATATCCGTGACAACATCAGGAAAGTTCGACCATAGTATTATGAGGCAGTTGATAAACTGAAGAGCTACTACCACATGTCCGAAGCACAGGCTGTAACAGCCGTCATCACAGTTGGTAACCGTATGCTTGGCTGAAACTAGAATGCACACGATAAACCAGAGGCCATTGGTCTGGACACCTGCCAGAATGAGGGCAGCAGGCAAGAGCATTGAGGTGTTGGCACCAGATGAGATTGTCAAGGAGGTCATGAACTCTGATGAACAAATCGTGGTGATCTATTCTGACGATGCCTCAAAGAAGCAGGGTGCTGGGTCATTTTCTGTTCAGGGTATCACCATTAGCGGAGAATACAGGTCACTACCCACAATGAGCATTGCTTCAGAGTCCAGAAAGAACTTTGCTGCCTTCAGTGTGGCAGTCCTTGAAATTCTGGAAGCAGCAGTGGCGTTGCAGCCAAATCCCTGTTCGAGAATAATGACTTTGTGATCACAGACCAGACAACTCACAATATCAAAGTGGATGAACTGTGGCACAGAGTCTGGACCCTGAGCACATTCGTGATCATCTGTTGTGTAATGTACATCCAACTCTGATGTTCAGCGGGGTCATCAGCAAGCAGTGGGCTGACACAGACAACACACTGGGTACAGACAAGATCTATTCAAACTTCCTTGTCAGTGCAACAACAGCAACAACAAGTGTCAGTGAAGAAGCCCTGGACTGTATGACTAGATCGTATCAATCATGACTTTGATCACAAGTCATACAACAGGTGGCATGACTCTGACCTCCACACAGCCCCACCATCAAACAAGTGTGTCAGCCTCAAGGACGAGCGTTTCCGTCGCTTGAGGCTGACCTGTGCTACCAGTGTGTACCATCTGGCTGCTGTGGCGTCCCATCTGCAGAAGTATGAGCATGTTACCACTCAGCTGGCCTACGTTGTGAGGTGTTTTCTGGACCTGGATTTCCTGAAGGTGTTGGATTTCAATTTTTACGACTAGTGAAGGGGAGGGTAAAATGCAAAGTTTGGGGGGGGCCTCATATTTTCGAGGGGTATGTAGAGGGGGGTTAGGCTTGATTCTTTAGCCATCCCCCATCCTCTCTCTCTCTCTCTCTCTCTCTCTCTCTCTCTCTCTCTCTCTCTCTCTCTCTCTCTCTCTCTCTCTCTCTCTCTCTCTCTCTCTCTCTCTCTCTCTCTCTCTCTCTCTCTATCTATCTATCTATCTATCTATCTATCTCTCTCTCTCTCGCACTCAGACCATTTCCATATTTTAGAGGTGTATTTGAAATGGTACTAACTCCACCCCCTATATAAGTCTTCCTTATAACGTAGGATCCAGTCTCCTTGGTTACTAGTCAAATTTATCCTCCAATCCGACTACACCTGATCTTTAACTGAGCTGAAAATGGGCTACGGATCTGTCACGACTATTTGTCTATCTCTCTATTGCCAGACGCCTTCATCCTGTAAGGAGTGGCCACAAACAAATCGCCTCCATGTCGCCCTGTCCCCCGCACCATTTCACCGCCCTGCTCCCAGCTCACCCCCTCCCTCTCTCATATACCTCACGTGAAGAACTAATACAAGTCAAATGCATATCACTAAACTTTCACAGTCAGTATCCCTCACTCCAATCACGCTTCCTCTGTCACTAGCCGCGGTGTTGTGCTGCCAGTCTGACCGGTATTCCTTGCCCAGTCACGTCCAGGCATACCCAGGTTGTGACTGGAGATAATCGCTTGGATAAATACGGGAAAATAATAATGTCTTTCTGCTCCCTTGGTCCGCTACGCATCTTGTCTGGCGCGTACCGGTTAGGGCTTAATATACGATGCTAGTCACGAAGAAGTGCTATGGAACGAAGGTAGAGCCGGTCCTTTTTTTTTTTTTTATGCGAGTAAGAAGGAACCAAAGGCCAGGAGCCCGCATAACAGTTCCTTCCAAGAAAAAAACAAAAACAATACAAGAGAGAGCCAAATTCAAGATCCGATCATTTCGAGATGCCTGGACACACTGCGTTTGAAAGACTGAGATCATAGGCAGTAGGAAATACAGACAGAGGGAGACTGTTCCAGAGTTGACCTGGTGCATAAATGAAGGACTGGGAGTAACGGTTAACTCTTGCATTTCACACTAAATTGGCTTAAATTTGCCGCCTCTCCATCTTGAATATTGAGTTTTTACACTAGATTAACACTAGAATATGATGCTAGTCACGAAGAAGTGCTATGGAAAGGATGTAGAGCCGTAGTACTGTCTTATTAACACTAGAATATGATGCCAGTCACGAAGAAGTGCTATGGAAAGGATGTAGAGCCGTAGTATTGTCTTATTAACACTAGAATATGATGCCAGTCACGAAGAAGTGCTATGGAAAGGATGTAGAGCCGTAGTATTGTCTTATTAACACTAGAATATGATGCTAGTCACGAAGAAGTGCTATGGAAAGGATGTAGAGCCGTTGTATCATTAGAATATGATGCCAAATACACTCTCCTCGTCAGTCTCTCTCTCTCTCCATCCTCTCCACATGGCCAAACCACCTCAGTGTGTTTCTCCTAACGCTT
>NC_137010.1:54529359-54539359 GCF_032717465.1 Coenobita brevimanus
ACCGTGGAAGCTCCCTAACACCTTTTCCTGGCCGGTTTATCTCTGCATGTGCCGTTTTATTAATACGGAGGAATAAAACTGATAGAAGTATGTAAAATAAATCGCTACGGAAGAGGTGTTAGGGACAGGGGCTGAGTTCCCCGCGAAGACAAAAAGCCAAAACTGCATTCGACCTATAAAGTCAAATGTGGAGGTCAAAAGGTCAAATAAGGTCAAAGTTTGTGTTTCCCTCTTTTGGACTTTCAAATAACATTAGGTCTGGCATCAAATACTGAGGACATAACGCCATACAAGGGTGTTCAATTCCATAATAACAGGTAAACGTGAAAAAATCTATGAATGATAAATTTTGTTGTGAAATGACGTGCAGGCGGATTTCACCACGTTCCCGTCGCCCCAGCCAACGAATGGGTCAAGAAGGTGTGCAACTCTCCAACGGAATAATTGGCGCGACGCGGACCGACACGGCAAGAGACCTGTTTCGGCACAAGCTGGTCTGAGCAGTGGCGGACATCAGGGGGGCACTTTGCACCTGTTTGGTCCGCGCACTGACGACTCTGAGGCAGATTTCTCAACTCGCAAAGCTGGCCTTCCATCCAAAATGAAACAGGATTCGGATGCTGCCCAGTTTCGGCGATTCAAGGCGTTCGCTACACCTGATCAAGGAAGCACATCCGCTCTGTGACCAGGCTGAGACCACTGACTACCAACCACACTGCCACACAAGCGGTGACTGCAGGCCTCCCCACTTAGTCTAGTACGATTTCCTGAAACTGTGGCTGAATGAAAAGCAACTTACTTTTTCTTATGGATTTTGAGGTGCTGAGTACAACCAGGGGTGTTGCTAAGCGATGTATTGCCATTTAAGGGGTCAAATTAAAGGTCAAAGGTTATTTGGTGAATTGCGGGGTTTGCCGTCATAGCTGAGACAAGGCACTGCTAAAATGAACATAACTCCATCAGTAATGCAGGTAGATAAGTCAGCCAGGTCTCATATTGTAGCTAAAGAGATTCTGTATTAGGTGCCATGAGCATTTTATGATTTCTCTCCATAATATGAGTACTTGAGGTCAAACTCTTGCGTGAACCCTTGCAACCTTGTATTTAGTCCCTATATTTATTTTGATCTCCACTAACTAAAAACCTGACAACATAATGTATTTGTCCGAGATTCATTTGAAAGACTAATGATGTGGGTAGTTTTTGCACTAAAGGAATCCATGATGCCTCATGCAGGGAGTGTGCTACAAAAGGTCAACTTCCAAACTCCCATAAATTAACATATAATTGCTTTTGATAAAGTCTGTAATCCAACTGGCAGGTTATATTACACACCACTGTACCGCCTGCAGTGCATCTCGCCCTCATTACATCTGCAAGCAGCTGTGCAAGGAAGGCTTGCCCTTTTGCATGAACACTTGTGAATACCGCAGCCCTTGGTGCATCCACAAAAAACTATGTCTCTACATGCTTTAGGAATGGGAGATAGTGTAGTCAGGACTGGTCTCAGTTTTCCATCAGTATTCTCCCAGCCACAGGTAGTTGGCAATGGCAGTGAGGGGGTGGGAACATGTGCTTGTCGTCATATGAGGCATTGAAAATTGGCCCTTTGTATATGTAACTTTGCCGCATCACTATACCTCATACCAATTAATCTGGCCAGGCATGTACGGCAACACTGTTCCTGCCAAGATTCTGATTGGCTGGAGGTGTTTGTTCGATTTCGTTGTTGCTTAAACTGATTCTCTTTTTATTATCAGATGTGATACTGAGTTTGTCGACAATAAAATAATCCAAAGCAATAAGAAATCCGTTATATACTTATCAACAATGAAATTTTCGTAGGATGATAGAGATATTGAGTCAACAAAGTATTATAACAGTCCAAGTCAAGGTCAGCATTCGAACAATTCCTTTAAATCTCCGACACTCGATAATATAACAGAAAATTAAGGAAACCTGCTTAATCTAAGCGTTGGTATAACACACATTTAAATTTTAAGATCAGTCCGCACCCTTAAATCGTGCCACAACTCTGAATAATTAAAAATTCTAATGAAAAGACGAGTTCTGCGGGGAGGGAGGTTTGAAAAAATCGCGAAAAATCAAAGTAGGCTAAAGGAAAACTATTTCATTATATATCCTCTATTATCACAGTACGGACTGATATCAAAATTTAAACGTGTGTTATACCAACGCTTACATTAAGCAGGTTTCCTTAATTTTCTGTTACATTACGGTGTCCGAAATTTAAAGGAATTGTTCGAATGCTGACCTTGACTTGGACTGTTATAATACTTTGTTGACTCAATATCTCTATCTTCCTACAAAAATTTCATTGTTGATAAGTATATAACGGATTTCTTATTGCTTTTGATTATTTTATTGTCGACAAACTCAGTATCACATCTGATAATAAAACGAGTAGCAGTTTTAGCAACAACGAAATCGAACAAACACCTCCAGCCAATCAGAATCTTGGCAGGAACAGTGTTGCCATACATGCCTGGCCAGATTAATTGGTATGAGGTATAGTTGGAGGCAGCAACTCTGGCGATTTACTCTTAGGGAACAGGTACACACGTCCCTTATCACATGTGTCATGTGGGACTTTGTAGACTTTGCAGATGAATTGCTCTGCCTTACGAAGCCCTTCATCTGAGATGGTGCCAGTGGTTTCCAGATCCTGCAGCAGGTTGTGGTTCTCTAGCAACACAGTCCAGGCTGACCTCTTAGAATGACCCATGAAATAAGACACAGTGGCACACCCAGTTATTGCGTGGTATGCTGGGAGTTCTTCAAGTGTTTGCTGCTCAAATGCTAGTGATTTATGAATCTCATGAATGGCGATGTACTTGGGCTTTTTTGATGTTCCAGCCTTCACCCATAGAGATTTGCACTGCAATCTGTGATAATTCACCAAGAGTAGAACAACAGTGTCGGCGTCACGCGCAGGCACAACGATGTGCTTAGCAGGGGAACTGATGCAATGCAAAATCAAACGCGTATCTGCCTGCTCGTGGTCAGATATCAAATTAGCTGTATCCATCTGAGGGTCATTTGTTTTCACCTCTAACCCCAATCCACCAGCAACAACCATGAGCTTCTCTGGTGGAGCTGATGAAATTAGCTCATCTGACAAAAAGGCAGACAGATCCTTCATGTTGTCGGACGATCCCAGGAAATCTATCCACTTGGATGGTAATGGAACCTCTCGGTTTTCTATCAAACGTCGAATAGGATGTGAAGTTTTCTTTCGTCTTTCTCTAGTTCTCTCTTTTATTGATGTGCCAGAGTCCCTGTACTAGTCAAATGCAACATCAATGTGGTCATACTGTTTGCCAAGTTTCAAAATGTGGCCAACAAGCCTATCAGCATAATCTGCAAATGTCTTTGCCCCGCTAGGTACACCAAAGGAGACAACAGTTGCCTGGCCATCTGTGACAAGACATGAGCTCTCACTATCCGGTAGCTCAAGATTAGGTGGGTATATCACATCCTGAGTGAGAACATCTACAAGTACTGACTTCGTCCCAGATCTCAGTGAACCATCAGCTTCAGCAGTACTGATGGGAACCTCCGTCAGTTCATGGCTTAGAATATTATCCAAATCAACTGGTCTCCTTGCCTGGTATGCCATAATCAATCGCTGGAAAATCTGCCTATCTGCTTTGATCACAGTTGTCTTCCCTTGTCCTCTCTCGGTTCTGACTTCGTACAATGAACCAAAAATGTGAGCGGGTGGCAGGGTCCTTCACTGAAAGCTCCCTTACCTCGATCCCACCTTCACCTCAGCACAATGTTGGAAGAAATGACAAGACAGCAAAGGAACATTAAAAGAAGACAATGTGAGGATATAGAAGTGAAGAGTGGGCAAGAAAACAAGAGGAAAAGGAGCAAGAAGAGAAGGAGGACTTATGAAGCAATTCGAAGCGACAGACGTCAAGAGTGTATACAGACGCGAGTGGGCATGGACGACCCCGCTGTGGATGCCGACCTTCTACAAAACAAGTGACAAAAATTGTATGGCCGTATCTGCCAGTTGAAGAGAAAACAGCAAAGGGGTGCCGTTAGGAAGGAGAAACCCAGCATCCACGAACGAACGATGCTGTACAGCGAAAGTGGGGTTCCAGATGTCAGCCGGGTGTGGGTGAGGGTGGGGTAGAAGGGGGGAGTTTGGGCAGAGGTCAGGAATCAACCGTAATGTGATCATTTACCTCCTTACTTGTTTCAAGGACCCAAGAACCATCTGGAAAACCACCTTCTTTGCTCCACTCCCTCCAAGAATGAAGACCACAGGATAACATGCAGATAAAAAGAAAAATGCTGCCATTTTTTTAAAAGTACGGAAAACGGTCCAATTATGGTCCTGTGTATCTCAGACCCTATATGAGAGACCATCAATTCCCCTTTGGCAAAAACTACCCACGTCATTAGTCTTTCAAATGAATCTAGGAGAAAGACATTATAGTGACAGATTTTTTAGTTACCGGAGATCAAAATTAAGATAGGGACTAAATATAAGGTTGCAAGGGTTCACGCAAGAGTTTGACCTCAAGTACTCATGTTATGGAGAGAAATCATAAAATGCTCATGGCACCTAATACAGAATTTCTTTAGCTACAATATGAGACCTGGCTGACTTATCTACCTGTATTACTGATGGAGTTATGTTCATTTTAGCAGTGCCTTGTCTCAGCTATAACGGCAAACCACGCAATTCGCCAAATAACCTTTGACCTTTAATTTGACCCCTTAAATGGCAATATATCGCTTAGCAACACCCCTGGTTGTACTCAGCACCTCAAAATCCATAAGAAAAAATAAGTTGCTTGCTTTCCCCAAAAATGCCTCATTCACCTTAAACATCCACCTTTCCAGAAAATTGTACTGGTCTAACTGCCAAAGAGACTGGTGGGCGCGTCACAAGCTGGGCGAGTGGTACTGTACACCACATCCTCACAAACGACTGGCGGATGGAACACTCACTTGTACCACCTTGTTTGCCAGACACGGATAAAGCGATGAACAGTACCCGGAAGTCTGCAGTCCCGTAATCCCTTAACCTCCTTCATATTTTCCGTGACCTTTGACCCCTGACCTCTTTTGAGGAATTTTGTACATACTTCATATATAATATTCATTTTCATAATATACATATATACTGTACATACATACATACATACATTCACCAAGACACATACACATACATACATACATACATACATTCACTAAGACATACATACACATACATACATACATTCACTAAGACATACATACACATACATACAGTGCACATACATACATTCACTAAGACATACATACACATACATACATACATATATACTATACACACATACATGCATACATACATACATTCACTAAGACTTACATACACACGTACATACATACAAAATAAATACATACATATATATATACAAACATACATTCATACATACATACATGCATATACACTAGATACATATATCCATACATACAGACAGACACAAACAGACAGACAGACAGACAAAAACGGAGTCTCTTAGCTATAATGATAAACAGTACACGGCAGCAACGTTCACACTTCAAAGATCTGTTAAGTTTCAGTGATACAAATCCTGCTGTGTAGGCAACAATGTTTTTCAGAATACGATGATAGCACAGAAGAAACCATGTCACCAATTTTCATTCCTAATACATCATAAATATCTCTGTTTAAGACATCATCATTACCATCTACAAGTCTGCTTTTGTCCACAGAGGTACGAATCACTCTACTTGAAGGAACATCGGCATTTATATCACTTAGATAATTACTAGAAGCCGTCAGAACTGGGTATATCCTCTAAGGCTAAGCGGTGCCCTCGTGACACTTCCTCAATGTCCTCCTCATAGGCTGCTGTGAACTGGGGAGCTGAAGGATTGTTGTTGCAGCCTCCCATACTTCCGATTATGCCCAAAAAAAGTGAAATGTGATGCTGACTCATTTTATAAGTTAAGAAATAGGTCAGAAGTTGCATTGGGGAAATTTTTAGCATCTTATTAATCTTCTCTCGCAAATAACTATCACACAATCGTTACTTATTGATGAAATGGGATAAATGGATCAGATTCTTTAGTTACACGCAAATACAAGGCAGCTGGTAGGGATTGTGTTAGGTGTAGTATGTCCGCGTAAGATGAGTGTAGAAGGTGTATGCGATGTATTAGGCGTCATTACACGAGAATATTCTGCACAGGTATTTTCAATATAAGAGACACGGCATTCTCACTGACACACCAACAGCCTAGACAGCGAAAGGTGCCTCTTCTTTGACCTGTAACTAGCTGAAATCTAAACCTTCTTGACCCTACCCTGACCTGCCCTGACTCACCTTAAGCCTACAGCAATATGGCGGCGGGTCAGGTCACTTATAGGCTCCACCCATCGCACCTGACACCGCCACCACCCTTTAAACCTCTTTGCTTGGCCTCCCCCTCCCTTTCCCCCTCTCCACCTGACCCACGTACACTCTCCTCGTCAGTCTCTCACTCTCCATCCTCTCCACATGGCCAAACCACCTCAGTGTGTTTCTCCTAACGCTTCCTATCACATCGACATCCACACCACAATGCTCCTTTATATCCTCAATTACACTCTCCTCGTCAGTCTCTCTATTCAAAATCCCAAAATCGCGACATGTAAGAGGCACACCAAAGAGTACTTGATATATGCCAAGTAGCGAATTAACCAGAGTATAGAGTTATGCCGAACGTTCAACGGTTTTATTTCCTGATCCGTTAAAACCAGTTATGATTTTGAATAGGAATAAATCAAACTGTGCCAAGAATTACGTCACTTATTGGTCTAAACTCAACCCACGTTTCAAAATACACAGCGTTTATAAAGAAGACATTTATGTAAAGTTTATATATAGATTTTCCAACTGTGTGTGTGTGTGTGTGTGTGTGTGTGTGTGTGTGTAAAACTGTGAACGTAAGGAAGGATGAGACAGTGGTAGTAGTAGTAGTAATAACAGTAATAGTAGTAGTAGTAATAGTAGTAGTAGTAGTAGTAGTAGTAGTAGTAAAAATAGTAGTAGTAATAGTAGTAGTAGTAGTAGTAGTAAAAATAGTAATAATAGTAGTAGTAATAGTAGTTGGTGTTGTAGTAAGAGTAGTATTAGTAGTGGTAGTAGTAGTAATAGTAGTAACAGAGTAGTAGTAGTAGTAGTAGTTGTAGTAGCTGATATAGTAGTAGTAGTGTAAGAGCAGTAGTAGTAGTAGTAGTAGTAGTTGGTGCTGTAGTAGTAGCAATAGTAAGATGAGATATTCTCTCTCTCTCTCTCTCTCTCTCTCTCTCTCTCTCTCTCTCTCTCTCTCTCTCTCTCTTCATGCTTTCCTTCCTGTTTCCCTATGCTCTCTCTCTCTCTCTCTCTCTCTCTCTCTCTCTCTCTCTCTCTCTCTCTCTCTCTCTCTCTCTCTCATGCTTTCCTTCCTGTTTCCCCATGCTCTCTCGCTCTCTCTCTCTCTCTCTCTCTCTCTCTCTCTCTCTCTCATGCTTTCCTTCCTGTTTCCCCATGCTCTCTCTCTCTCTCTCTCTCTCTCTCTCTCTCTCTCTCTCTCTCTCTCTCTCTCTCTCTCTCTCCATGCCTTCTTTCCTGTTTCCCTATGCTCTCTCTCTCTCTCTCTCTCTCTCTCTCTCTCTCTCTCTCTCTCTCTCTCTCTCTCTCTCTCTCTCTCTCTCTCTCTCTCTCTCTCTCTCTCTCTCTCTCTCTCTCTCTCTCTCTCTCTCTCTCTCTCTCTTTCTTTCCTTCCTGTTTCCCTATGCTCTCTCTCTCTCTCTCTCTCTCTCTCTCTCTCTCTCGCTCTCTCTCATGCTTTCCTTCCTGTTTCCCTATGCTCTCTCTCTCTCTCTCTCTCTCTCTCTCTCTCTCTCTCTCTCTCTCTCGCTCTCTCTCATGCTTTCCTTCCTGTTTCCCTATGCTCTCTCTCTCTCTCTCTCTCTCTCTCTCTCTCTCTCTCTAATCAATGCCGCCGAGGCCTCCACGCATGCTTCCCTCTCTCTTTCCCTCTCTTTCTCTCTCCCCGTAACGGTTTTCAAGATGGCGGCTCCCTCGACACTCCTCACTCTCGTCGGTAGGGAAAAAAATCTATTCAATTTTCGATTTTAAATTCCATGGCGGCTTTTGGATATGTTTTGATGAATTGTGAGTATATGATGCTTTTTTTGAGTGACCGGGGGTGAAAATAGATGCAGGATAGATGCAAAAATGAAGGAGGTTTGTGTTGGATAAGGGGCGACGGGACATGGGTCACGAAAATGCACTAGTCATGGCACTTCTTCGTGACTAGCATCATATTCTAGTGTTCATAAGACAATACTACGGCTCTACATCCTTTCCATAGCACTTCTTCGTGACTAGCATCATATTCTAGTGTCAATAAGATAATACTACGGCTCTACACCCTTTCCATAGCACTTCTTCGTGACTAGCGTCATATTCTAGTGTCAATAAGGCAATACTACGGCTCTACACCCTTTCCATAGCACTTCTTCGTGACTAGCATCATATTCTAGTGTCAATAAGACAATACTACGGCTCTACATCCTTTCCATAGCACTTCTTCGTGACTAGCATCATATTCTAGTGTTAATAAGACAATACTACGGCTCTACATCCTTTCCATAGCACTTCTTCGTGACTAGCATCATATTCTAGTGTTAATAAGACAATACTACGGCTCTACATCCTTTCCATAGCACTTCTTCGTGACTAGCATCATATTCTAGTGTTAATAAGACAATACTACGGCTCTACATCCTTTCCATAGCACTTCTTCGTGACTAGCATCATATTCTAGTGTTAATAAGACAATACTACGGCTCTACATCCTTTCCATAGCACTTCTTCGTGACTAGCATCATATTCCAGTGTTAATATGTCAATCTATCTATCTATCTGTTTATATGCCTGTCTACCTACCTATCTATCTATCCATCTATCTACGGTATCTATCTATCTATCTATCTATCTATCCATCTATCTATTATATTTATCCATCGATCTGTCTTTCTGTCCATCTATCAGTCTATCTATTTTTGTCTATCTATCTATCTACCTATCTATCTACGTCTATCTATCTATCTATCTATTTACCCATTTTATTTACTAATAAGAAATAATAATTGATATAAATTATTTTGTGTGGATATGCATCTATTGTTGTTATTATTATTATTATTATTATTGTTATTATTGTTATTATTATTATTGTTATTATTATTATTATTATTATTATTATTATTATTATTATTATTATTATTATTATTATTATTGTTATTATTATTATTATTATTATTATTATTATTATTATTATTATTATTGCTATTATTATTATTATTATTATTATTGCTATTATTATTATTATTATTATTATTATTATTATTATTATTGTTGCTATTATTATTATTATTATTATTGTTATTATTATTATTATTCCTATTATTATTATTACTATTATTATTATTATTGCTATTATTATTATTATTATTATTATTATTATTATCATTATTACTGATATTATTATTATTATTATTATTATTATTATTATTACTATTGCCACCACGACCACCACCACCACCATCACCACCACCACCACCATCACCAAAACCACCACCACCATCACCACCATCACCACCACCACCACCACCATCACCACCAACACCACCACCACCATCACCACCACCACCATCACCACCACCACCATCACCACAATCACCACCACCACCACCACCATCACCACCATCACCACCACCACCACCACAACCACCACCATCACCACCACCACCATCACCACCATCACCACCACCACCATCACCACCATCACCACCATCAACATCACCATCACCATCACCACCACCACCACCATCACCACCATCACCATCACCACCACCATCACCACCATCACCACCATCACCACCACCACCACCATCACCACCACCACCACCACCATCACC
>NC_137010.1:54541859-54544359 GCF_032717465.1 Coenobita brevimanus
CCAACCAGTCACACCCCCACACCCTCTCACTCACTCCCACACACTTTCCCACGTACTTTCTCACTTTCTCACTCACTCTATCTCCCACAGAGCGTAATGATCTACCAACCAGACGACGATAAGGCCCAGGTATCCGGATCATGCGACAGAACTGGGCAAGAGGCAGGGATCGACGTGTCTTGGCCGAATTACATGCTGGGTCTGCGATTTGGCCAGGATGATATCAAGGACTCGTGGTTCGTGTCGCAGTTCACGCTGACCTACGACACGGCTGACCAGATGTTCGAAAACCCCGCTGCAGGTAGTGATAGATAGATAGATAGGTAGAGAGAGAGAGAGAGAGAGAGAGAGAGAGAGAGAGAGAGAGAGAGGGAGAGGGAGGGAGGGAGAGAAAGGGAAAGTGTGTGTGTGTGTGTGTGTGTGTTTATATTTCTTTCTCTGTCTGTCTTCTCTTCGCGGGTCTCTACCATCATCAGTCAATCTAGCCTTATAATAAGTTAATGCTATGTTATCCATTCAACTATCTATCCATCTATCTATCTATCTATCCGCCTATCCATCTATCTATCTATCTGTTGGCAGCACTAGTAAAGGTCATGGTATGTCTTTCTATCTATATATGTATCCATCTATATCTCATCCATCCATCTATCTATCCATCTACCCACCTATCTATCTATCTATCCGCCTATCCATCTATCTCTCTATCTATCGGCAGGGCTGGGCAAGATCACGGTGGCCAGTAAGGACGGCCGCAAGTACTGGCAGACAAGCAATTCCAAGTCGTTCCGGTGCCTCCTCCTCCACGACATCCAGCTCTCCGACGCGCTCAACAACACCGCCACGCTCCACTTTGACGAGGTGCGGGTCCAGGCCTTCTGCCAGGACAACGTATTCCGGCGGCGTAAGTCCTTAACACCTTTCCCGTTGCGACTCATTCTAGGGATTTTTCGTGGGGCTCCCCTGGTGTGTTCAATTTATAACATCCAAATTATGATTTTTTTTTTTTATTCGTATCTACAGCTGTAAACTCCTTAGTAACTTCTTGATAGCGAATTATTCTTGGTATTATTCATTAAGATATCCTGTCATGTTCATTTTATCTTTCGAATCATCTAGCATTTCTCTCTCTCTCTCTCTCTCTCTCTCTCTCTCTCTCTCTCTCTCTCTCTCTCTCTCTCTCTCTCTCTCTCTCTCTCTCTCCAAATCACTCCTAATGTACTCTGACATGTATCTCTCTCTCTCTCTCTCTCTCTCTCTCTCTCTCTCTCTCTCTCTCTCTCTCACACACACACACACACACACACACACACACACACACACACACACACATAATGTACCCTGACACAGGAATATTGCCTCAGTTTTAAGACGAATAATCCTGAAACTTAAACACATTATTCTGAAAAACTGCTTGATTTACTGATGGGTTTCCAAAATTATCGTTCACTGTACCGTAATATATCGTTCTGGATCGATATCTTTTTAATACCGGCGTGACCTTATTTACTTCCTTCCAGTGCAGTTTAATATTATTGTTGTTATTATTATTATTATTATTATTATTATTATTATTATTATTATCATCATCATTACGTAATTACGACCACCCACCACCACTACTACTACTACTACTACTACCACAACTACTACTACTACTGCCACTACTACTACTACTACTACTACTACTACTATTACTACTACTATAACCTGTCAAATTCTTCACCCTAATCGCCACCACTGATGCAAACCTCTTTCCCGGCAGCCAAACACTGCATCCACCGGGTCCACCGTGACGAGATGGTGCCCGTGACGGTGGGCGGGGTACTGGCTGGGTCCACGCTGCTCACCATCATGTTCTACGGCCTCTTCCGCTACTTTAAAGTGAAGAAGGTGCAGTACGACACCATGCAGTGAGTCGGAGGCCGAGGAAGCATAAGTGGGAGTGGCCTATTTCGTTGATGCTTCCTATAATCAACAGTGACCTTCATCCTATCAACAGATTATGATTGATTATATATTTGAATCTGGACATATTCTAGGCAGCCTGTTCCTTGCCATAGATGAATATACGAAATTTTAAAAAGACGCCGCGAATCTTAAAGCGACCAACAGCATTTCAAGTCATCAAAAACATAAATATCAACACTGGCCTTCATCCTATCAATAGATTATGATTGATTTATTATATATCTGAGTCTGGACAAGCTTTAGGTAACCCGTTTCCTGTGATTGAGAAAAATATGCGAGATTTTATAGCGAAACGAATGCAACTCAACCGACAACACACTTCAAAATTACACACCGTTATTTTCAATCGTGTTACCAGTAGCTATCGATCACTTTACCTAAAATATTCGTTAAAAATCCATAGGTCTTTGAAAAATACTTGAACGTATATGAAAATTGGGCCAAGAATTCTGGAAATATTTTGTTCCTCTACTCCTTTCACTTTAACTTGGCCTAAAATTGACAGCTTCCTATATATACACAAGAACAC
>NC_137010.1:54559359-54564359 GCF_032717465.1 Coenobita brevimanus
GTAGGTCCAGCTCACAACAACACACAGCACCGCCCAGGAAGCCAGCTCTCCAAAAACCAACGCTACGGCTCTAAATCCTGCCCAAAGCTCTCCTTCCGTCCTGTTCCTCCTCTAAAATAGCTTCGTCTGTGTTGGGAGCACTCTAGCAGAACGCAATCCAGCCCACAAGCCAGACAGACAGCAAATCGGTATCCTAGAATTCAAATTTCTCACCAAACCGCCATAACGAACAACATACGATACAAAAACTGAATCGGGTGTTTATTTAAATTTGAGATGCGTTTCTTAAATTCAAAAAAATGAATTAGGAATATGTAGAGAAAAAATTACCAGGTCCAAAGTACAACAACATGCGTCTTTTCAGAATGCTGTGGAATGCTGAAGGAAGGAATGCTGAGCAAACGTCTGGAGGAAGAGTGTAGGGCAGGGCAAGGCAGGGCAGGGTAGGGAAAGGCTGGGTAGGGCAGGGCAGGGCAGGGAAGGACAGGGTAGGGTAGGGTAGGGCAGGGAAAAGGAAACCAGATTTGAAAATGGGTGACAAAAACGAAAGTGAGGTTGTAAGAGAGGTGGATTTGGGTGTAGGTGGGTGTGGGGGCGTAGGAGGGACAGGCGTGGGTGTAGGTGGGTGTGGGGGCGTAGAAGAGACCAGTGTGGGTGTGGGTGGGTGTGGGGGCGTGGAAGAGAGAAGCAATGACGAAGAAAACGCGGAAAAAAACGGGAACGCCGACTCAGATGAAGCAGATAGGACTGATAATGAAGTCGCTGGGGGTGTGGGTGTGGCCGGGGGTGTGGGTGGGTGTCTCGCGGGCGTGGGTGGGTGTGGGTGGGTGTGGGGGGTGAGCGTGGAGCCGGTTCTCTTCATCCACAACCTCTGTACGCAAGTGGTGTGGATCGCTTCGCAAGATTTGATGACAGAAAGGGCTTGCTCGGTGAGTATTAATAGATAGATAGGTAGATAGATAGATAGATGGATAGATGGATAGGTAGATTGATAGATAGATAGATAGACAGACAGATAGATAGATGGATAGATGGATAGGTAGATAGACAGATTGATAGACAGACGGACAGACAGACAGACAGACAGATAGAGATATATAGTAGATAGATAGAGATAAATAGACAGATAGATAGATAGGTAGTCAGTTAGATGGATAGATAGACAGACAGACAAATAGATAGATAGATAGATAGATAGACAAATAGGTAGATAGATAGACAGACAGACAGATAGATAGATAGATATATAGACACAGACAGGTATATAGACAGACAGACAGACATAAATAAATATATAGTAGGTAGATAGGTAGATAGATAGATAGACAGGCAAATAGATAGACAGATAGATAGATAAATAGACAGACAGATAGATAGGTAGATAAATGGATGGATGGATGGAAAAGCTGACTGACTAAGAGAAAGAGAGAGAGAGAGAGAGAGAGAGAGAGAGAGAGAGAGAGAGAAAGTGGGACAGTACAGCTATCTCACCCCTTCCTCCTATCGCCTCAGGTCAACCTAGGTCTCAGTAATCACATATGCGGTGACTTAGCCCACCACGACACGCAACAAGCAGCCTCGCAGCTCCTAGTGGCCGACCTCCTCATGTATCGCACTATATTGGAGACATCCATTAAGGTAGGCGCTCACCATCCACGCACCCGATGTAGTGATGCCTTAAGTGACTGTGCACCGAATGAGACACCGCTACGCTGGGTGGTAGCCATATAACCAAGTGATGTCTGGGGGCTTAGTGTGTTAAGGCGATGATGATGATGATGATGATGATAATGATGATAATAATGATAATAATGATGATAATAAAGATGATGATAATGATAATAATGATAATGACGGTATATAGCAGGTCGTGTGGGGTGATGATGATAATCTATCTAACTATCTATCTATTGCCAGACGCCATAATCCTGTAAGGGGTGGCCATTTGACTTTGAGTTATTTGTTTTACGGGGAGGGGCACTAACCCTCCACCAACCCACTTGTTGACACGTAGGGAGCACGTATGGTTTGGTTATATGGTTACCACCCAGCGTTGTAAATGGTTTCTTGGCTTACAGGAAACCATTTGGCTTGTCACTCAATGTAAAGCCACCTGTAAAGGAAAGAAAAGCAATAAGAAGTGACAGGAAAGATGGGAGAAATAGGAAGAGAGGAGGGCTGGCACAGAAAAAGAATGATAAAGGCTAAGGAAGAAGTAGGCAGCACTACATCAAGTGAGTGGATGATGGTGAGAAATAGGAAGAGAGGAGGACAGGCACAGAAAAAGAATGATGAAAGCTAAGGAAGAAGTAGGCAGCACTACATCAAGTGAGTGGATGATGGTCTGATGATGATAATGATGCTAATAATGATGATGAAGATGATGATGACGATAATAATAATAATAATAATAATAATAAAAATAATAATAATAATGATGTAACAGGTGGTGTGGATATTGGTGCTGGGGTGGTGGAGTGACAGATTCGGGCGCCTCTTTCCTCTCGTCGTGTCACTGCTGGGCCTGCTGGGGGAGGCTGGGATCTTCCTCTTGCTGTCCCAGGAGTCCTCTTGGCCCCTGCAGACGGTCCTCTTCGCCTCGTTGTCGTATTCCATCTCCGGAGGCACACACGCGGTGCTGATGCTGTGCTTTGCGTATATGGCTGATCAGTCAAGGCCACGTAGGTATTATGTCTATCTGTCTATCTATCTATCTGTCTGTCTATCTATCTAACTCTGTCTATTTACCTATCTATCTATCTATTTGTCCGTCTATATATCTATCTATTCATCTATCTGTCTATCTAACTATCTGTCTATCTATCTATCTATCTATCTCTCTCTCTATCTATCTATCTGTCTATTTATCTATCTATCTATGTCTATCTATCTATCTATCTATCCATTTATCTGTCTATCTATCTATCTATCTGTCTGTCTGTCTCTCTGCCTATCTATTGCCAGACGCCTTAATCCCGCAAGGAGTGGCCACAAACAAATCACCTCCATGTCACCCTGTCCTCTGTTATTTGGCTGCCCTCCCTCCAACTCACGCCCTCCTCTCACATACCTCTATCCACTCCATCCCTCCATCTCATCCTTGGCCTCCCCCTCCTCCTCACTCGCATACACTCTCCTAGTCAGTCTCTCATTCTCCACCCTCTCCACAAAACAAACCAGCTCAAAGTAGATCTCTAAATTCCAATCACATCCACATTAACACCACATCCAGCCTTTCCTACCCTTATCTAGCCTTGTCTTATCATTTGGTCCAATGTCCTATGCCTCATGGACACTGATAAGAGATGCTGATAGTCCTCTACGCATCAGATACCCGTAACATTAAATATCTTTCGATTTAGTTAAAGAATTTCGAATGCAGAGATCAGAGACGGCATTCAACTCTTTTTTAAATAATATCCGTTACTCATGACCAGGGGATTTGAATATGAAAAGCGCTGGCATCAGTTAAACCGTAAAATTAAATATATTTTGAATTCGTTGAAGAAAGAATTTGAAATGATCGGGTACGGCTTTCAACAACTCACTTTTGAATAATATCCGTTATCTGGGGATTTGAATTTGAAAAACGTTGGCATCAGTTAACCCGTAAAATTAAACATATTTTGAATTCGTTGAAGAAAGAATTTGAAATGATCAGGTACTGGCCTTCAATTCTCTTTTAAATATTATCCGTTACTCATGACCAGGAAATTTGAATATGAAAAGCGTTGGCATCAGTTAAACCGTAAAATTAAATATAATTTGAATTAGTTGAAGAAAGAATTTGAAATGAAGAGATCAGAGACAGTATTCAACTCTCTTTTAAATAATATCCGTTATCTATAGCCAGGAGATCTGAATTTGAAAAGCGTTAACAGGGAGAATGAGCTGGGGGGGGGAGGGCAGTCAAATGGTGGGTGACAGCGACTTGGAGGCGTTTTGTCTACGGCCACCCATTCCGGGGTCAGGGCGTCGAGCTATAGATAGATAGATAGAAAGTTAATACCATTCACTATCTACTTTGCCTCGCTTTCAACTATACTTCTTTCATCTTAACTTGGTCCAGAGTTTCATTCCATGTTAGCTGATTTCACGAAGCTCACTGAAAAACACAATACTACGGCTCTACATCCTTTCCATAGCACTTCTTTGTGACTAGCATCATATTCTAGTGTTAATAAGACAATACTACGGCTCTGCATCCTTTCCATAGCACTTCTTCGTGACTAGCATCATATTCTAGTGTTAATAAGACAATACTACGGCTCTACATCCTTTCCACAGCACTTCTTCGTGACTAGCATCATATGCTAGTATTAATAAGACAATACTACGGCTGTACATTCTTTCCATAGCACTTCTTCGTGACTAGCATCATATTCTAGTGTTAATAAGACAATACTATGGCTCTACATCCTTTCCATAGCACTTCTTCGTGACTATCATCATATTCTAGTGTTAATAAGACAATACTACGGCTCATCAACAGCTGTCATCAATACCTCTCATCAATAATTTTCATCATCATCTTCGCACAGGGAGACGGACGATGAGGATGGGACTGCTGGACGCCTTTTATTACCTCGGCTCCCCCGTCGGTTCAGCCGTAGCCGGACCCCTACTGGACGCGGGAGGTTATGTAACCGCATTCTCAGTCGCCATCTTACTGTACGTCATCGCCATCGTCTACGTGGTGTTCAGACTGCAAGCGACTGAGGCGAGGGAGGTGAGTTGTCAGTGTCCTCCTCCCCAGGGGATTTAAATGTACAGTGTGGGTGGGCAGATGCAGCACAGGCACTACGTGGGAAGTGAATATACCTCCTGGATTTTTGTGCACGTGGTAGGTTGTGGCGACCATCATCCACTCACTTGATGTAGTGCTGCCTACTTCCTCCTTCACCTTTATCATTCTTTTTCTGCGTCTGTCTTTCTCTCTTCCTATTTCTCACCATCATCCACTCACTTGATGTAGTGCTGCCTACTTCTTCCTTCACCTT
>NC_137010.1:54566859-54676859 GCF_032717465.1 Coenobita brevimanus
TGGGGTAGCAGACGAGGGAAGGACGGTGGCCGATCCCTCCCTGGCACGGACGGTGACCGTCGCCGTGGTTCTGTTCCCTGTGGGGGTGGCAGACGAAGGGAGGACCAATCCTTCCTTGGTGCAGACGGTGGCCGTCGCCACAGTCCTGCAGAGGGTGGTAGGTGAGAAGCGTACGGTGGCCAACTTCTTGATGCGGATGGTGGCCGTTGTCGCGGTTCTACCTGGGTCTGGTGAAATGCAAGTCCCATCCCAATCCTGGCGAGTACTGGTCTGGCCCGAGAGCAGTGCGGTGGGGTGGCGTCCTCCCAGCGGGCTCCGTTTAGGGGAAGGGGGACGCCTGGTGACGGGGGACTTATGCCCTTTTGGCTCGGGCCCTTCCCGCCCCTCCCTGTGGGTTCTCCTTGGGGCTGTCCTTCCCGATGCTGGTATTTCAGTAAGATTTAAATTAGGCTTCGTTAAATTTACTTACGTTAAATTTACTTACGTTAAAATTTAGCTACGTCAATTTTTAGCTATGGCAATTTTAGTTATGGCAATTTCAGTCATAGCAATTTTAGTTATGGCAATTTTAACTATAGCAATTTTAACTATGGCAATTGTGGTTATGGCAATTTTAACTATGGCAATTTTAGGTATGGCAATTTTAACTATGGCAATTGTGGTTATGGCAATTTTAACTATGGCAATTTTAGGTATGGCAATTTTAACTATGGCAATTGTGGTTATGGCAATTTTAACTATGGCAATTTTAACTATGGCAATTGTGGTTATGGCAATTTTAACTATGGCAATTTTAGTCATGGCAATTTTAACTATGGCAATTGTGGTTATGGCAATTTTAGGTATGGCAATTTTAACTATGGCAATTTTAGTCATGGCAATTTTAACTATGGCAATTTTAACTATGGCAATTGTGGTTATGGCAACTTTAGATATGGCAACTTTTGAATTTTTAAAAGAACAAAATATAGTTGTCTTTATTCATTTATTTATTTTCTTATTAATATATATTTTATTTTAATTTTTAGGGGCGGTCGTAGCCAGTGGGAAAAACATGGCGCCCGTGGCAATACGCTCCCTGCTCTCTCAATTAGCAGGGCCGCAGGAGACAGGTGAGAGAGAGAGAGAGAGAGAGAGAGAGAGTTCCAACTCAACCTAACGCTATCTATCTGTCTATTGCCAGACGCTTTAATCTTGTAAGGGGTGACCACAAACAAATCGCCTCCATGTCGCCCTGTCCCCCGCCATTTCATTGCCCTGCTCCCAGCTCACACCCCCCTCTCTCATATACCTCTCCACTCCATCCCTCCATCTAATCTTTGGCCTCCCTCTCCCTCTCCCCCCCTCCACCTCACTCACACACACTCTCCTTGTTAGTCTCTCACTCTCCATCCTCTCCACATGGCCAAACCACCTCAGTGTGTTCCTCATAACGCTTCCTATCACATCCACATCCACACCACAACGCTCCTTTACATCATTTGTCAGCCTGTCTCTCCATGTGACTCCACAGGCTCCTCTTAAATAACTCATTTCCACTGCTCTCACTCTTGACTTGTGTCCTTCCAACAACGTCCAAGCTTCACTTCCATACGTTAGAGTTGGTATCACAATACTGTCATATAGTAACTTTTTCACTTCCATGCTCACTTCCCTGTTTCTTATCACTGCTTTCAAAGAACCAGCAACCTTTCTTCCCTGCTGTACCCTTTCAAGCACTTCACCCTCCAAACCTCCATCCTTACTCATCACACTACCCAAGTACTTAAACGTACTCACATTTTCCAATTCCTCACCATCCAACCTCGCTGTACATTCACTGACTTCACCTCTCTCAAAGACCATCACTTTACTCTTCCCTACGTACATTCACCTTTAGATTCCGTTTCTTACACACTCTCCTAAACTCATCCACCTAACCCACCTGACCCCACCTAACCCCACCTAACCCACTAACTCCACCTGACCCCACCTAACCCCACCTAACCCACCTGACCCCACCTAACCCACTAACTCCACCTAACCCCAGCTAACCCACCTAACCCACCTAACCCCAGCTAACCCACCTAACTCACGTAACCCACCTAACCCCACCCAACCCACCTAATCCACCTAACCCACCTAACCCCACTTAACCCACCTAACCCACCTAACCCCATCTAACCCCACCTAACCCACCTAACCCACCTAACCCCACCTAACCCACCTAACCCCACCCAACCCACCTAACCCACCTAACCCCACCTAACCCCACCTAACCCACCTAACCCCACTTAACCCACCTAACCCACCTAACCCCACTTAACCCACCTAACCCACCTAACCCCATCTAACCCCACCTAGCCCACCTAACCCACCTAACCCCATCTAACCCACCTAACCCCACCTAATCCACCTAACCCACTAACCCACCTAACCCACTAACCCACCTAACCCCACCTAACCCACCTAACCCACCTGACCCCACCTAACCCCACCCAACCCACCTAACACCACCAAACCCACCTAACGCACCTAACCCACCTAACCCCACCTAACCCACCTAACCCCACCTAACCCCACCTAACCCACCTAACACGACCTAACCCACCTAACCCACCTAACCCACCTAACCCCACCTAACCCACCTAACCCCACCTAACCCACCTAACCCACCTAACCCCACCTAACCCACCTAACCCACCTAACCCACCTACAGGTCAGGTCTTCGCGGTAATGGCCATGGGTGAGGTGCTAGTGTCTTTGGCTGCAGCTCCTCTCTACACCGCCGTCTACAACTCTACGGTCTTCACACACCCATCTCTCTTCTACGTCTTATCAGCAGCCTTCGATCTCATCCTCACACTCCTTCTCCTGTGAGTTATCTGGGACGCTTCGCAACACCTTTCCCATTGTGATTTATTCTCGTGCTAGGAATTAAGTGAGCTCATTTAAGCTGGATGATCACGCCTGTCTGTCTGTCTGTCTGTCTGTTATATTTTAAAAGTTATTGTTGTGGAATCCATTTATTATTATTATTATTATTATTATTATTATTATTATTATTATTATTATTACTACCACTACTACTACTACTACTACTACTACTACTACTACTACTACTACCACTATTACTACCACTACCACTACTACTACTACTACTACTGCTACTACTACCACTGCCATTACTACTACCATTACTACTACTACCACCGCCACTACTACTACCACCACCACTAAAACTACTACTACTACTACTACTACTACTACTACTACCATTATTATTATTATTATTATTATTATTATTATTATTATTATTATTATTATTATTATTATTATCATTATTATTATTATTATTATTATTATTATTATTATTTTTATCACTACTACTACTACTACTACTACTACTGCTATTACTATTATTATTATTAATATTATTATTATTATTTTATCACTACTACTACTACTACTGCTGCTGCTATTATTATTATTATTATTATTATTTTTATTATTATTATTATTATTATTATTATTATTCCAGGGGGGTAACTATATCAATGACGAAGGTGGCAAAGGCGAGAGGATCCGGAGAAGAAGCGACCCCAAGGAGATGAGAGGAAGAAGAGGAAGAGGAAGAGGAGGAGGAGGAAGAAGAAGAAGAAGAGAAGGAGGAGGAGGAAGAAGAAGAAGAGAAGGAGGAGAAGGAGGAGGAGGAGGAAAAAGGAAGAAGAAGAATTAAGATGATGATGATGATGATGATGATGAAGCTGTGTGTATGCGTGTGTGTGTGATCTTATCTACCTAATTGTTCTTACCTAATTGTATCTTTACAGGAATGAGTCCAGCTCGTACTGTCCCGTGTCTTAAACCATATTTATCGTACATATCCTTAAATTTGTGAATTGTTTTGGCACACACTATTTCATTCGGTAGTGCATTCCATTGATCAATTGCTCTGTTTGGGAAACTGAATTTCCTTACGTCTTTATCACCTCTCTTCTTATGCAGTTTTTTGCAGTGTCCTCTTGCTGATGCTTCTCCATATGTTAAGTAATCATTTATGTCTATTTTCTCCTTTCCTGATATGCACTTATATAGCATTATCATGTCACCTCTTTTCCTTCTCTCCTGTAGTGTTGGTAGATTCAGTTTATTTAGTCTTTCTTCGTAGCTTAGGTCCCTTAAGCTTGGTATCCATCTTGTAGCGGCCCTTTGAACTTTTTCAATCTTGTCTATGTGCTTTTTGAGATGAGGACCCCAGACTACTGATGCATATTCCAGGGTTGGTCTAATGAATGATGTTATTATCCTTCTTAGCATGTCTTCATTTATGTATGTGAATGCTATTCTCATATTTGCAAGCAGTGTATACATGTTCCGTACCTTCTCGCTGATGTGGTCAGCCGGAGATAGTCTGTTATTGATAATCACACCTAGGTCTTTCTCTCTTTCTGATGTGTATAGGGTTTTATTTCCTAACTTATAATCCCAATCAGGTCTTTTTCCACTTTTACCAAACTTGATTACATGACACTTGTCCACATTGAATTCCATTTGCCATGTACTACTCCATTCATGAAGTTTATTTAATTCTTCTTGTAGCTCTATGCAAGAATCTGTGTTAGTAATTCTCCTTTGTGTTAAGCAGCGTGTCCTGAGTCCCGACTTCTCGGTCACAGACACGGTGCGGTTCTGGGTTCTTTGTTCCCGACTGGGTCAATACAGGCCAGGAAGGAAAACACAAACACCAGTGGTCAAGAGGCACACTTATATATTACCGAAAGACAAATACACACACATTCAATGAGCAAAACTGAGGAACTTACAATGACTCGACATAGTGTTTACAACAATCACTTTCCACCTAGATCAGCAAGTCTGACCTGTACACGGAGTTACACCTTCCCTGATATAGACTGATGTCCACACAGTGTCACAATATTTCACAGATGTGTCAGGTACATTATGTTCAGTACACACAGACAATATAGTGCAGTATACCCAATATGACATGCACGTGACATGGACGGTAATACTATATTCAAGGCCTTCAGTCTAGGTGTTCGCGTGACATAGACGGATTCCCAGCTAATGAAATACATCAGCGTGACATAGACGATACCCTGGCTAACCTTATGCTATGTACGCGTTACACAGGACGAGAGTATATAATATCTTGCACTGGTCGGGGGAGGGGAGGAGGGGGAAGGGCGTAATAGTGAGTCTAGGGTGGGTCTATTCACGTGGGGGCCGGGAGTGGGGGCCTGGGGGGGGAGGAGGGTGCACTGGGGAGGGTCACACTGACGTATAGTGTCCTGTAGGGCGACACTGGGGGAGGGTTGTCACTGTCGGAAAACCGACCCCTGTGTGGGCGTCGACCACTCCGCGCGCTAGATCACAAGTAGTAGATCTCACTATGGCACACTGGGGGGGGGGGACACCGAGGCTGCCCGGGGGGGGGGAGAGAGAATAGAGCACGGGGGAAGGGTTGATCAACACTGGGGGAGAGGCACCACGGTATAGGGGGGAGTCACAGAGGCTGATTCACTGCCGGGGTTCACCAACACTGGGGAGTGCACAACCATGGGGTCTAGTACTCACGATTCTGGTGGAATGGAAGGCGCGGACCACGGGGCGGGAGGGCCTATTCTGGGAGCTTCAGATGCCGGCCAGGCGTGGGAGGTGGGTCGTCCGGCGAGTAATACAGGGGAGAGTGGTCCGTGTGGTTGCCAAAAGTCCTGGAGGAGTGGGCGGGTGGTGTGTTGAGCGGCTCCCTAGCTGCAACGGCCCGGCAGGAGGCAGGGCTCTCCAGGCTAGGACCGAAGAGGGCCAGGAGGCGCTCTGCTCGGCGCTGGACCTGGCACTTAGTCGTCGTCGGGGTCCTAGGAGAGGACCTGGGGCAGCCTGGGACTGGGGTCAGGCGTGGGGAGGGCGGTGCTCGGGCTGTGCTGCCGCCTCGTCCTGCAGAGGCGGCCGTCAGGGAGGGTCTGCAGCCGCCGTCACTGAGGAAGTCTTGGTTACTGCAACAGGCACCGAGGGAGGCCTGCTGACTCCGGGGGCTGTGGTCTCGCCGTCGGGAGGACTCCGGCAGGGGTGAGCTGCGGCCTCTCGTCCTGGTGGAGTCCGACAACACCTGGGGCTGCGGGGACAGAACACCGGGCCTCGGGGACATCACGCCTACACTGGTCTCAGGTGGGGTCCCTGAAAAGGAGCAGAAAACGCTCTCTCGTATAGAGGAGCGGGGAGAGGGACACCTTACTTTGCCACTGGAGTGATGGATGCAGCAAGAGATACCTTCCTCTACAAGAGCCTGGGGACGGGTGGAAGGAAAGCAGCCGAGGGCCGACTCTCCTACTTGGCGGGGCGGGGAGGCCCCGCCAGAACTCCGATCTGGGCTAGACGGGGGAGGTCCAGGGGACTTTCCCTCTGTCAGGCAGCCCCGTTGGGCACTGCCTGGGCTCCTACGGGGGACAGGAGGGCAAGAGGAGTGGGGGGAGGCTCCTCTGGGCACTACAGACCCTGGTAGTGGGGAGAATGCGCCCGATGGATACGCCCGGCTATTGCCCCAGCTCCAACGGAGGCTGCACCCCAGCCACAGGGTCTGGGACTTCTGTCCCGGAGACAGCACCCGAAGGTGGTTGGCAGAGGGTGGCACACCGACGGTCCTTCCACCCACAGTATACCCAACAGGTGATAATGTGCCGCTGCTCCTTTGGGGGAATAGCAACCCTTGAGGCTCCTCCTGAGTCCTCTTTTAAAAAGGAGGCCGATCCAGGGGACTCGGCGTCCGAGGGTTTGCTTTGGATCTTGCCTCTGCAAGTCCCACCCCGATTCTGGCGGAGTGTAGTGTACTTTTCCTGTACACTGCCGGGTGGTCTGGCTGCGGAGAAGAGGGGCGTCGGGTCGTGAGGGAGATAAGACGCTCTTGCTTTGAAGGTATGACAGGTGAACCAGCCTCCCTGTCATCTCCTGGTAGGGTGGGTATCGCCCCCCCCCCCCGTTCTCTCCTCCTGGGGTGATGGTGTCTGGTTCACCCTGCTGCGCGGGTATCATGAGCATAAGTATTTAGATACCTTCCATTTCCTGTGTCTGTGTGTGTGTGTGTGTGTGTGTGTGTGTGTGTGTGTGTGTGTGTGTGTGTGTGTGTGTTTCTGTCTGTGTATGTATATTCCAATAAATCTTCCGAACTGAGTTCGTCTGTTCACACCAAAGGTCTACCACCAACAACTTTCCAAACGTTTATTTTCAAATTTAAAAATCTTTGAAATAACGAAAGGGTGACATATGCGGCTTGAAATACCTTAGCACAGGTTTACAGGTGACCCATCGGTAATGCGATATTCGGGGAGAGTCACCCCTCCAGTGGCCCAGCCCCCTATCGGAAAAAAAAAGTGATCCAAAAAAATGGATTTGGACGGACCTTCTTAGATCAGTTCGTGTGGTTTTTGATATTGTTTTAGTATATACATTTTTTTGGCATTATTTTTTGAGCGGTGAGCCCCCCCCCACCCCTCGCTACATAATGAAGGTACAGTATGGGGACAGAACTACCGACTACAACCACCACCGCCGCCCCTGCTCAACTCATGGACACCGATCACGCCCACCCTGACAGCGACCTGCACCACTCACCGCCAGCCGCCTCTCCCGTCCCGCCCATCATCCAGGACGTAGAAGACTCTTCATCACCAACACCCATTGCTGACGATGTGCCACCAGCTGAACACCTCCAGTCCAACCAGGAGGTGCGCCCTTGCCCTTCGCCCACCCCACCACCACCGAGGAAGAAGGGGAAGACGACAGAGAAGCCGCTTACCACCAAACGCCCTGCCGTACCTCAAGACACCGACGACCTCACGCCCAGGAGCCCACCTCCTGCCGACGCCGACCTCCCGCCACTCTCCTTGGACTTCCTTCCCGGCCACGCAATCGCCGATCGGCTCAGCTGCACCTCTCCAAGTCGCGCCTGCTCGGCCTCAGCTTCCCACCACCATAATGCCTTACTCCATTTCCGCCTGGCACCAGCTGCCTCATACCACCTGCTATTCACTGGCGGGCCTCACACACTAGGCCCGCTTCCACTGTGACAATGTCAGGTGGAAATATCTTCACAACAACAACAACAGGAGAAGGATTGACGTAACACTGATGTCTTAGCTTATGTTGTGAAAGGCACTTCCATAGGCTGACTGCTACTGCCGCTACTACTACTACTACTCTCTCTCTCTCTGCCTCCCTACCTACCAAAATCTAACTCTTTGTAAAGCATTCTCTCTCTCTCTCTCTCTCTCAGTGTCTCCTCCTGGCTGAGGCGACACCTTCACGTGGTGGCACTGATATAACCGGCCAGCTGAACCACCTGGCCATTCAAACGCCCCTCAGTTATCTCCCTATCCCCTAAAAGGAAGATGGTGGATCGCAGGTGGTGGGGAGTTTCAGCTGGCAGTCCACTGGGTGCAGGTTCAAATGAGCTGGGGACACAGCAGCAATAACAACAATAACAACAGCATCAACAAGAACAGCATTATCAACAACAACAACAGCAACAACATACATATATCATGTAATGCGGTGTTGCCCCATGAGGAGCGTAGGAGCCCGGGGCTAGGCAGTTGGTCCTGACTTTTAAGATGAGAGTGACCAGCCTCACTCATCCCTGAGTGGCATTACGTGAGCAATAAACCCCAACCATCCCTTGGATATAAACCTTCACCGGCTCAATCCGATTGAAGTGCCATAATTACCCACTAAACCACCAGGCGCCATAATTTGGCTATATGGTTACCACCCAGCGTAGTAAATGGTTTCCTGGTGTACAGGAAACCATTTGACGTGTCACTCAGTGTAGAGTCACCCACAGGCAGAAGGAAGAGGAAAGAAAGACAGAAAAGGAAAGAACAAAAGACAGAAGGATGAGAGGAAAAGACACTCACCAAAAAGCAGCACTACATCGAGTGAATGGATGATGAATGCCCCAGTTTACCACAACAACCAATGAAAGATACTCTACACTGAATAAATCATCAGAAGTAGGGAAGAATCAATCTTGAAATGTCACTCCATTTAAGACTCTATCCAAATTCTACTATTGTTGATGTGGACCCAGTGGACTGCAGGCTGAAACTGTCCCTCCTACAGCCCAGCATCCTCCTTATACGGGATAGGGAGGGAGGAAAAGATGTTTGAATAATTAGGCAGCTCCACCGCCCATTTATATCAGTGCCACCACACAAAGGCCTCCGTCTCCTGAACTAACAGCCATCGAGGTGGAGGGGGGGGAGAGGGAGGGGAGGCCGAGGATGAGATGGAGGGATGGAGTAAAGAGGTATATGGGAGAGGGGGGTGTGAGCTGGGAGCAGGGCAGTGAAATGGCGGGGGACAGGGCGACGTGGAGGCGATATGTTTGTGGCCACCCCTTACAGAATTAAGGAGACAGATTCCTAACACAAGGGTTGCAATAAATAAAACACATTGATTATTCTATGAAAATATATTTATACACTCATCCTGGAAAAAAAAAAAAAAAGCATTTGCAGTTAATAATCATCGTTATCACCATAATCATCATCACCATCAATCTGTTTCTCCTACATCAATGGGATAGGATGGTGAGAAACAGGAAAAGGTACGTGTAAATGAAATATAAGCTCGTGTGGGTGCCCAAAACAATAATAACAATAATAATAATAACCAGAACAGCTGTACTTATTATAATAAAAATAATAATAATAATAATAACAATAACAATACAGTACCATATTCATACACACAGTAGCAGTGTTCATAGTAATAATAATAATAATAATAATAATAATGATAATACAGTACCATATTCATACACAGAGTAGCAGTGCTCGTAGTAAGTAATAATAATAATAATAATAATAATTATAATAATAATAATAATAATAATAATGATAATATGCAAGACATAAGCCTAAGTATATGTATGTATATATGTACAAATGTATTATACAAGGTGTCAGAGGAATTAACATATGAATTTTACAAGGTGAGTCCAGACGCTGTATTTCCGTCGGGTAAGGAGTCTCCCTAACACCATCCCCTTACTGATTTATTTTCCAAACTACCCATCGATATCATCTTTTTTGCTTCTCGTATCTTTTTAATATATATGACATACGAGAATATACTGACGGAGCAGAATCAGGAACAAATCAGTCAAGAAGAGGTGTTTGTCTGCTTCCTAACCTCACCCAAAATATCTGCCATAGAGTTATTTAGCAGAATCAGGAATAAATCAGTAAGGAAGAGGTGTTACTACACTTCCTCGGCCATAGTAATTTAGCAGAATCAGGAATAAATCAGTAAAGAAGAGGTGTTTGTATGCTTCCTAACCACACCCAAAATATCAGCCATTGTCATTTGGCAGAATCAGGAATAAACCACTCAGGAAGAGGTGTTAGTATGTTTCCTCAGCCATAGCCATATAACAGAATCAGAAGTGGAGGGGAGGAGAGGGAGGGGAAGGCCAAGGATGAGATGGAGGGATGGAGTGGAGAGGTATATGAGAGTGAGAGGTGTGAGTAGGGAGCAGGGCAGTGATATGACAGGGGACAGGGTGACATAGAGGCAATTTGTTTGTGGCCACCCCTTATGGGATTAAGGCATCTGGCAATAGATAGATAGACAGATAGGAATAAATCAGTAAGGGAGAGGTGTTAGTACGCTTCCTAACCACACCCAAATATCAGCCATAGAGTTACTTAAAGACGAGAATGCTCTATGGACAAACTGGGTGGGTGGATTACACAGGAGAGAGATGGAATTCCTTACCTTCTCTTATACTTCACATCCTTTGGAACTGAAAACGAAGAAAATACAAAATTCTCTCATATTTCAAATCCTGTAGCCAAATGAGAGAAATGGAGTTCCCCCGAGCTATGCCCTGTATTGGACTATATAGCCCCGCTAGGGTTACAGGAGCGAGCTACCACTCCCAGCACGGCAGCGCGGGCGAGGCTTGAACTCGCAATCCCCCGATTACGAGTCCAGCGCACTACCACTGTGCCACCGCGCCCCCCTCCTGTAGCCAAAGAATTACAGAAAAAACAAAAATCTTCCATATTTACCTGTGTGCAGACTAAAATATTACAGGAAATACAGAGTTCATCAATGTTTCAGGTTCTTTGTAGCCTGAAACAGAGAAACTACAAAATTCTCTCATATTTCAAATCCAGTAGCCAAAAAATTACAGAAAAAACAAAAATCCTTCATATTTACTTGTGTGCAGCCTGATGTTACAAAGAATACAGAGTTCGTCAATGTTTCTGGCTCTTTGTAGTCGGAAACAGAAAAAATACAAAATTCTATAATATTTCTAGTCCTGTAGCCAAGACAATTGAGAAAATACAAAAATCTTTCATATATATACAAAAAATACACAGCTCTCCAATATTTCAAATCCTATACCCTGAAATATTAGAGGAAATACAAAAATCAAGCTGTATTTTTTGTCTCTCTCTCTCTCCAACTCTGTCCACTTGTCGCAACGGATCAGCCGCATGTATGAAAAGGTCGGATACATGACAGTTAGGAAGTGAAGGGTGTTTAAATTTGAATGGCAGTAAAGGGAGAAATTATCCATCGCCACACCTCCTTCCCAGCCTCTTTCATATCCTTTACTGCTTTATTTTTATTATTATTATTATTATTATTATTATTATTATCATTATTACTATTATTTTCACTCATCTTAAATGCCAGGACTAACTTGCCTAGCCCGGGGCTCCTACGCTCCTCATGGGGCAACATAGGATTAGATGATGGATGGATGGATGGATTACTATTATTATTATTATTTTTATTATTACTATTATTATTATTATACCTTTCATTCCTTTATGCGTTTGCTTCATTCATAGTGGATTTGTTTACTTGTCTCGTTACTGGGTGCAGCAAGTGACAATTGTGAACATCGAGGGAAGGGTTATGAGAGGTGGGCCAAAAAAAGACCTAGGGCGAGGTAATAGAGTGTGACCCCATGGATAAGGGACTGAGGAGGGAGGCTGCCAGAGATTGAGCAGCGTGGAAAGCCAGGGCTAAAAACAACCTGGGACGAGGTTATAGAGTGTGACCTCAGGGATAAGGGACTGAGGAGGGAGGCTGCCAGAGATCGAACAGCATGGAGAGCCAGGGCCAAAAAAAAAAAAGACCCGGAACGAGGTTATACCGTGTTCAGGGATAAGAGACTGAGAGGGAGGCTGCCAGAGATCAAGCAGCATGGACAGCCGCGAGTAAGTGACCAAAGCTGACTCATACAGGCAAACTGGAGTCTATACAAACAAAACAAAAACAAAACAATCACCCCACAACCATAAATCCAACAAACGATCAGGAAATTGGATATACAGTATTACATGGAGGCGATTTGTTTGTGGCCACCCCTTATGGGATTAAGGCGTCTGGCAAAAGATAGATAGATAGACAGACAATACCAGCCTCAGAGTCACCTCCCTAAATCCATACACCAACTCTTGAGACACCCTGTACACAATGCTAGAATTCTCTCTCTCTCTCTCACTTTCCTAGGTCACTTTCGTCCGATCTTTTGGCTGTGATATGCAAAAATGATCACAGTGGTCTGGCTAATTTGAAAATATAGCTAGTGTCATGACAAACAATGCAGTGAAGAGGTTAACGGTAGGTGTGTAAAAAATCATCATCATCACTATCATCATTATCACTTTCACTATTATCATCACTATCATCATTATCACTTTCACTATTATCATCACTATCATTATCACTTTCATCATCATTATTATTATCACTTTCACTATTATCATCATTATCATCATCATCATTATCACTTTCATCATCATCATTATTATTATCACTTTCACTATTATCATCACTATCATCATCATCATTATCACTTTCATCATCATCATTATTATTATCACTTTCACTATTATCATCATTATCATTATCACTTTCATCATCATCATTATTATTATCACTTTCACTATTATCATCATTATCATCATCATCATTATCACTTTCATCATCATCATTATTATTATCACTTTCACTATTATCATCACTATCATTATCACTTTCATCATCATCATTATTATTATCACTTTCACTATTATCATCATTATCATCATCATCATTATCACTTTCATCATCATCATTATTATTATCACTTTCACTATTATCATCATTATCATCATCATCATTATCACTTTCATCATCATTATTATTATCACTTTCACTATTATCATCACTATCATCATCATCATTATCACTTTCATCATCATCATTATTATTATCACTTTCAATATTATCATCACTATCATCATCATCATTATCACTTTCATCATCATCATTATTATTATCACTTTCACTATTATCATCACTATCATCATTATCACTTTCATCATCATCATTATTATCATCACTTTCATCATTATTATCATCATCAACATCACTTTCACCATCATCATCATCATTATCATCATCATCACTTTCACCATCATCATCATCATCATCATCATCATCACTTTCACCATCATCATCATCATTATCATCATCATTATTAGCATCACTTTCACCATCATCATCATCATTATCATCATCATCACTTTTACCATCATCATCACTGTCAACATCATCACCATCATCATCATCACTTTCACCAATATTACCATCACTGTCATCATCATCATCATCATTATCACTTTTGCCATCATCATCATCATCATCATCACCATCACTTTCACCATCATCATCACTTTAATCATTATCACTGCACTTTCACTATCATCATCACCATCATCATCATCATCATTATCATTTTCACCATCATTATCATCACTTGCCAACATTACCATCATCACTTCCACCATTATCACCATCACTTTCACTATCACCACCATCATCATGATCATCACTTTCACCAACATTATCATCATCACCATCATCATCATCATCGTTACAACATTCATAGTAAAATCACCTCTGACTTTATTTACATTATCATCATCACCATCATCACCATCATCATCATCACCATCATCACCATCATCATCATCATCATTCGGACCTCCTTTCCCACCCTAGGGCAGAGCGATATTTTTCATCAATTTTCAAAAAAAGTCCCATTGAGAAGGGGTACGTGAAAGCCATACCAAAGCCCCCAACTCAAAATACCTCCCCTACGATAAAGTAAACGGTGTAGGGAGTGGAAATACAATGAAAATGAATATGCCACCCCCCTCAACTCAAACCATCTCCCCTTCGATAAAAAAATATGGTCTAGAGAGTGGAAACAGAATGAAAAGGAATTACTACGCGACCCCCAGCCTCTGAGGGTTGCCATACACCCATAGATCCAAAGGGTTAACTTACGAAAATTACTATGATGCCAGGGTGAAAGGATGAACGTAATAATAATTCTCCCGCTACTTAAAAACATAAACACTGTCCTCTGGAGGGGAATTAAGGACGAGTGTGTGCGCGGCGTCCTTTTCTTTTTTGGTTTATACTAGCTGAAGGATATCTAGGAGTTGCTGTTGTTCTTGCTGCTTATCCCCTGTATGTCTAGCTGAGCAAACCCATCAACTACATGTAAATAACTGGTCCTGTGGTGTCGTACATGCATCGTTTAGGGAGCCGGCACCCCAGACAGCGCCTCACCAGGGTCCAATTACAGTCCTTCCCATTGTGAGGTGCAGGGGAATGAGAGGTCTGACTCCTGGGTGTATGCCGCAGTTGCTTCACTCCAAGGAACAACAGCATCACCACACATAGGCTCCTCGTCAGTGCCTCTCGTAGTGGAAGGCTCAATGAAGGCTGTATCTACCCCAAGCAGTTCAGAAAACGTCTAGTAAACTGAACAAAATTGTCTGGGAGGGATTAACTTACAAAGAAGCGTGTAGCTGTGTTGAGAGGGCAAACGTATGATGATTTATTCTGACGTGCATGGGCAAAATACACAAACATTGTAAACTCAGGCGTAATTCTTTAAATATGGGGTAAATTATGTGCTTAAATTAAAGGCCTTTTGATATTATTCTTGCTGAAAATAGGGGGAAAATTTGGCTCTGGATGCCTTTCAGAACTGTTAAATGTCTTGGTTAAATTCAATGTTTTTTTTATTTATATGCTTAGAAAAAAATATGCTAAATACTCTGTCCATTGTCAAGGTAATTATTATAAAAACACTATAACTTCCTGGCTGAAAAGAACTTCATGTCAGTCTTTACTCCATCCTCCTCTCATTAACACACACAAACAACTGACTTTTCATACATTCTTTAAACCTGCTTAATCTCACCAGGTAATTTCAGTGCCAGTGGTGTGTGCATTTCATTGTGGCCAACATACAACTACACACTTTGTTGACAGTGCCATGACTGTTTACCATAACACCATCACATATTTACATATACTGTATATATATATATATATATATATATATATATATATATATATATATATATATATATATATACATATATATATATATATATATATATATATATATATATATATATATATATGTATGTACATAATTCTTGTTATTATTTTTTTAAAAGTTGACCTTGAGAAAATCTCCCAAAATTAATATTTTCAGCTCATATGCAGTCTAATTAATTATGATACAATTCAGTTAAATGTCACTTATTACAATTCTGCAAGTATCAAATAACAAAATACTTCATCAACCTCTGTGGGGAAATCACTAAAAACAGGTCAAGTTGCCCAGTTCTGTCCAATGTCTCATTTAATTTTTGTTAACATAAAATTTACACCAAGCTGGGTCTGGGCAAATATCTTCATCATGATCAGCATCAATTTGCCCTCAAGTTAAATTACCCCATTAACCTGTAGTTGTTTTTCTGTAGCCAATGTTCAGTCAATGTCTAACCAATCCTGTGCCAATCAGTAAGGTATGAGGTCTATGAGGTTGGCGCGGGGCTGTGTCATACACTCGGGGAAGAACTGCGTCAGCTGGTCGAACAACCGCGACCGACTGGCGTGCTTCCAATCCGACACTGCCCCACCCCCAATGTCCTCCCCAGCTGGTGCCATCCCTTCGTCTGATTCTGTTTTCATCCCACTGCTTTCTCTAGTGTGTGTTGTAACCCCACCTTCCCCCGTGTGCATCGTCCTCTTCTTCGCTGCCATTTCCTCATCCGCCACCGTTTCATCGTCGGTGGAACCATAGAGGACATCCACAGCCCTGGGGTCATCCGGCAAGAAGTCCGAGTGTGGCTGGAAGATGGTGGTGGCCAGGCTCTGGAACTCCTGCACCTCCTGAGCGTCACTGTGGTCCACCGCACTGTACAGTTTGGTCTGCAGGTACTTTAGCGCCTGGACTGAGTTGTCCCGCGCTAGTTCGGTGAATCTGAAAATAATTATTGTTGTCAGGAGCAGTGTGTGAGGAAGAGAGGTTGGGAAGTCGGTGAGGCTAGGGAACTGACAAGAGATCGAGCTGGCTGGATGAATGTTGTGGGGAGAAGTGCATGATCAGGGATTTGGCACCCCTTTTTAAAATGGCAGCGTCCCGACTGACTCTACCGGATACGTTTATGTGAAGCTACAGAATGTGGTGAACGTTTTTGGCGTATCAGATAGAGTCAGGATTCCGGGGGCTTGAACTGTGAGTGAATGGAAGCGTGGCCCATCAGATAGGCCAAATTTGGGCTGTCTGGACACTGCTACTCCTCACCCTGCCCAAGGGTGGGAAAGGAGGTCCGGATGATGATGACAATGACGATGATGATGATGATGATTGATGACGACGACGATGACGACAACGATGATGATGATGATGATGATGATGATGATGATGATGATGATGAGGAGGAGGAGGAGGAGGAGGACAAGAAGGAGGAGGAGGAGAAGCAGTAGTCGTTGTATCCCCAGGTTCATCTCAAATGTGAACCCAGTGGAGTGCAGGCTTAAACTGGCTTTCTCCTGCAGTCTAACATCCTTCTTTCAGGGGCATGGAGGGAGTTGAGAGACGGTAAACCAGCCACACGAGCTGCTTGGTAATAATGAATCACTTAAAAGATGTTGTTTGGTAATACTGTATCACTTCCAAGATGTTCAGGCGTCCCTCAAAAGGAGAGAATGAATATATTGTTGTTGCTGCTGTTGCTTTACTTTGGTCTGCGTAGATGTAAAAGGAGGAAACTCTGGGCCAAGTTAAAGAGAAAGGAGTACAGTGGAGATGGAAGCTGCAACACACTCTCCTCTTGTGCAAAGGGTTCTGTCTATAAACTATGTGATAAGTGATGTGTTGTGCGGCAGGGAGACTGGCTGTGAAAGAAGGGGGGACATGCAGACTGGAATACACTGAAATGATATTGTTGAGAAGGATGGCATCGGTAACAGGACTGGGCATTAACACATAGTAGAGAAGCAATATATGAGAGAGGGGGGTGTGAGCTGGGAGCAGGGCAGTGAAATGGCGGAGGACAGGGCGATGTGGAGGCGATTGGTTTGTGGCCACCCCTTACGGGATTTAGGCGTCTGGCAATAGATAGATAGATAGTAGATAGATAGAAAAGCAATGCAACTGGAAGGCCATGATAGAGTGGCCAGGATGAGAAGAAGGATGAAGGCAACTAGCCCAGGAGGGTCACAGGCATGAATAAGGAGGGATGAATGACCAAAGGCAGACCAAAAAAGACAAGGGAAGAAGTCCTGTGTGGAGATCAGAGGGATGGGAGACTGAGTAAGGCAGCGAATCAAGATGGCGGTGCCCGGAGATTTACGTGAAAACACCTACACATACTAGGGGTACAGGTCTCATATATATTGTTTATAAAGGCTCCAACATCCATACGTCAGTCTTGATCACGTAAAAACACCTCTCCATGCTGCTCAATCTCTGGCAGCCACCCTTTTCTCCTGTACATAACATTCATAAAGGCTCCAACATCCTTGCATACATCAGCCTTGGTCACCTAATGGAGCTCTCACCACTGCTCAATCTCTGGCAACCTCCCTATCCAGTCCCTTACCCCTGAGGTCACACTCAAAGGCTCCAACATCCTTGCATATGCCAGCCTTGGTCACCTAATGGCGGCTCTCCACGCTGCTCAGACTCTGGCAGCCTCCATATTCAGTCCCTTACCCCTGAGGTCACACCCACCTCACCCCAGGTCTTTATTGGTCTGCCTTTCACAACCCCACCCTCGACATTCACACTTCTCACCTTCCGCAACCTAATGTAAGCGTAGAGAGTGACACACGGATGAGAGAGAGAATACCATACCTATGTTTGCGTATGAGGAGGACGCAGGTGTGTAGGAGCTGCTGTGTGGAAGGCCGACACAAACGCAGCGACCAGAAATCATCCAAACGCATCTTAGGCAGAGACGCCTTCCCTGGGTTACCGCCAAAGAGATAGTGCACCTGCGATGAGAGATAAGTGAGACAGCGATAAGAGATAGTGAGATAGTGATAAGAGATAGAGATAGTGATAAGAGATAGTGAGATAGTGATAAGAGATAGTGAGATAGTGATAAGAAATAGAGATAGTGATAAGAGATAGTGAGATAGTGATAAGAGATAGTGAGATAGTGATGAGAAATAGTGAGATAGTGATAAGAGATAGTGAGATAGTGATAAGAGATAGTGAGATAGTGATAAGAGATAGTGAGATAGTGATAAGAGATAGTGAGATAGTGATAAGAGATAGTGAGACAGTGATAAGAGATAGTGAGATAGTGATAAGAGATAGTGAGATAGTGATATGAGATAGTGATATGAGATAGTGAGATAGTGATAAGAGATAGTGAGATAGTGATATAAGTGAGACAGTGATAAGAGATAGAGATAGTGATATGAGATAGTGAGATAGTGATAAGAGATATGTGAGATAGTGATATAAGTGAGACAGTGATAAGAGATAGTGAGATAGTGATAAGAGAGAGACAGTGATAAGAGTTAGTGAGATAGTGATATATGTGAGATAGTGATAAGATAGTGAGGTAGTGATAAGATAGTGAGGTAGTGATAAGATAGTGAGGTAGTGATAAGATAGTGAGGTAGTGATAAGATAGTGAGATAGTGATGAAATAGTGAGACAGTGATAAGAGATAAGTGAGACAGTCTACATGTGATAAGATATATATACATTAATTCAGACTAATATATTAATAATCACACTGCTTTCTTGCTTCCTAACAATGTCTCTTCAGCTTAGGAGTCTTGGAAGTCTTAAGTTAGAAGTCTTGGAAGTCTTAAGTTAGAAGTCTTGGAAGTCTTAAGTTAGAAGTATTAGAAGTCTTAAGTTAGAAGTCTTGGAAGTCTTAAGTTAGAAGTATTAGAAGTCTTAAGTTAGAAGTCTTAGAAGTCTTAAGTTAGAAGTCTTGGAAGTCTTAAGTTAGAAGTCTTAGAAGTCTTAAGTTAGAAGTCTTAGAAGTCTATGAAATCTTAAGTTATAAGTCTTAGAAGTCTTATGTTAGAAGTCTATGAACTCTTAATTTATAAGTCTTAGAAGTCTCAAGTTAGAAGTCATAGAAGTCTTGTTAGAAGTCTCACAAGTCTTAAGTTAGAAGTCTTAAGTCAGAAGTCTTAGAAATTGTAAATTAGAAGTCTTAAAAGTCTTAAGTTAGAAGTCTTAGAAGTTGTAAATTAGATGTCTTCAAAGTCTTAAGTTAGAAGTCTTAGAGGTCTTAAGTTTGAAGTCTTAAACATCTTGGGAGTCTTGATAAATCCCTGAACTGTGAAAATAATTGTATCAAATTGCACTGTATCATAAAAAAATGCATAATTAGGCTGATGGTGTTTTAAAAAGGGTGTCAAATGTGTATAATAGAGAGAGAGGGACCAAATGCTTCTCTCTCGCTCTCTCTCTCTCTCTTTCTCTCTCTCTCTAATCCACAATCATTTTCTCCACTTATGCTTTCACTTTCACTTTACCCACCTCTCTCTCTCTCTCTCTCTCTCTTTTTCTCTCTCTCTCTAATCCACAACGAATTTTTCCACTTATGTTTTCACTTACTTTACCCACTACTTTCACACTCTCTCTCTCTCTCTCTCTCTCTCACCTTCTTCATATCATCGTACACCAACTGATGTGCAAATCTGGGACAAGGCTCCACGTGCTGCATTTTGCTCCAGTACGATTCGCCTGTCTGTTCATTGCGATAAATGCATGACCTGGGGGGAAAATATTATTATTATTATTATTACTATTATTATTATTATTATTATTATTATTATTATTATTACTACTACTGCTAATACTACTACTACTATAATCACTACTACTACTGCTACTGTTACTACTACTACTGCTATTATCACTACTACTACTAGAATGACTACTATCATCATTTATTTAGCATTCACTGCAGTAGATACAGGACCGTTCATCATCATCATCATCATCATCATCATCATCATCATCATCATCATCATCATCATCATCGTCATCATCATCACCACCACCACCACCACCACCACCACCACCCAAGCAACAATATACAACACAGATCATCACCAATAATACATAAACAAACTCACCACTTGTTCTGAGAGATGTCGTACACCCAGAAAGAATTGCGCACGTTTTCATCGCGTTTTTCTTTATCCTTACTGAGACCCTGAAAGAGAGAGAAATGTGTTAGTTATTTGCTCTCTCTCTCTCTCTCTCTAACAGACAGCACAAATATCTCTCTATGGTGTGGGTCTGAGGTATCTTTCTGTGTACATTCAAATTCAGGGAGCTGTTGCCTCTCCTGACAATTGAAAGGGCTCTCCCTCCGTGCCAAGGATTGTATGCGGCATGTGTTAGGAGTGCCATGCCGTGTGTGTGTGCGTGTGCGTGTGCGTGTGTGTGTGTGTGTGTTGGGAGTGTAATGCTGTATGGTAGTGAGACCTGGGCAGTAATGGAAGAGGATATTCATAGGCTCAAACGTACAGAAATGACAATGACTGGGTGGATGTGCAGTGCGTTCATGAATGTGAGGCCTGGGGGGACTAGGTTTACATGATGAAGGATGGGACTGGCGTGTATTGGTGTTGTGATGAGGAGGGGTAGAGTGAGATGGTTTGGGCATGTGGAGAGGATGGAGGCCAACGATTGCGTGCAGAAAGTGAGAAGTGTAAACGATGGGAGTAGGGTTGTGAGAGGCAAACTCAAAAAGACCTGCAATGAGGTCATAAGAGTGTGACCTCAGGGATAAGGGGACTGAATAGGGAGGCTGTCAGAGATCGTGCAGAGTGGAGAGCTGCCATTAGGTGACCAAAGCATATGCATATGAGTATGTTGGAGCCTTTATAAACAATATACAACAGTAAGGATGAGATGGAGTGGAGAGGTATATGAAAGAGGGGGATGTGAGCTGGGAGCAGGACAATGAAATGGCGGTGGACAGGGTGACATGGAGGTGTTTGTGGCCACGCATTATGGGATTAAGGTGTCTGGCAATAGATAGATAGACTGATAAAACAATAAGATATTTCTCTCTCCCTCCACCTACCGACAACACGTGTATTTCATTCTGGTGGGGGTCAATGGTGGCCTTCTGTGTAAATCCCGCGGCAGGGACAGACGATGAATCCTTGCGCGTTCCGTCGCTGATGTAGGTAACCGTGTCTGAGTCAATGTTGTACATGAAGAAGTCCGTCAAGTACTCCTTATTCCGCTGACCCGCTAGGATAAACAACCGCCGACTACCCTGTGGGGGAAACGTGTGCTATCAGAGGACTGAGTGGGTTGGCGGAGGGTTAGTTCCCCTCAATGTCAAACCACTAACTCAAACAGCCACCCCTTACGCGATTATGGTGTCTGGCTATAGATAGATACAGTAGATAGATCAAAGACTGAAATTTGAACTAAGGATCGATTCTGGCTAACAGTGGTGTGAAGAAAGCGTGTGTGTGTCTATTGAGTGGAGTCAGGATTCCATAAGCTTGATTGGTGGGTGAGTGAGTGTCTGGCCCACTTGAGAGGCTTATGGTTAGATCTCCTTTTATTATTGTTTTGTTGCTCTCTCGACCCTAATTCTACACATCCTAAGGTGGGGAAGGTGGTAGTGATGATGATGATGATGATGATGATCATAACGATGAGAATGAGGATGAGGACGATGATGATGATGATGATGATGATAACAATGATGATGATGACACTGAGAAATTGTCACCATCTGTATCAAGACAAAAAACATATCCACATACTCACAAACACACTCATATACACTAAACATATACATAACATTCCCTACAGCATGAAAAAATGAATCGGAAAGAGGTGTTTTTGGGATGTGGGCTTTCAAATTTGAGTGTGTACTGTATTACATTCAAAAATACTTTAAAAAAATATATATACAATCTGGTCTCGCTATACAACTGTTTGGTGTATAATTAATCACTATAATGAAAATTCAAGTTATATCCTTTTTCAGAATCATGTTAACTTAGCCCCCTCAGGCCTCACATGGAAAGACAGACTGACAAATGAGGAAGTGAAGGTGCGTTGTGGTGTGGATATGGATGTGATAGGAAGCGTTAGGAAATACACAGCGAGGTGGTTTGGCCATGTGGAGAGGATGGAGAGTGACAGACTGATGAGGAGAGTGTATGAGTGTGCGGAGTTATGTGGAGAGACAGACTGACAAATGAGGAAGTGAAGGAGCTTTGTGGTGTGGATGTGGATGTGATAGGAAGCATTAGGAGAAACACAGTAAGGTGGTTTGGCCATGTGGAGAGGATGGAGAGTGGGAAACTGATGAGGAGAGGGAGAGAGGGAAGGGGAGGCCAAGGATGAGATGGTGGGATGGAGTGGAGAGGTATATGAGAGAGGGGGGTGTGAGCTGGGAGCAGGGCAGTGAAATGACAGGGGACAGGGCGACATGCAGGCAATTTGTTTGTGGCCACCCCTTACGGGATTGGGGCGTCTGGTAATAGACAGATAAATGGGAAATGCTACCCCTAATGGAAAGCGTGGTACGGTACTACTGAGGGGCGCTGAGGACATGCCTATAGGGGTAAGGTTCTTCAGATTTTAGGCTATGCAGTCGAGGGCAGCCTTCCTAACCCCACAACTCATGTCATAATAATCTCACCACACAATAACCCACGACATAATAATCTCACCACACGATAACCCATGACATAATAATTTCACTGCGCGATAAACTGTTATGCGAGAGGTTTCTACTTGACACAATCATACAGCGAGACCTGACTGTCTATCTATCTATCTATCTATCTATTGCCAGATGCCTTAATCCCGTACTGGGTGGCCACAAACAAATCGCCACCATGTTGCCCTGTCCCCCACCATTTCACTGCCCTGCTCCCAGCTCACACTCCCTGTCTCTCATATACCGTACCAGTACCTCTCCACTCCATCCCTCCATCTCAACCTTGGCCTCCCCCTCCCTCTCCCCCCCTCCACCTTGCTCATATACACTCTCCTCATCAGTCTCTCACTCAACATCCCCCTAGCTCACACACCCCTTTCTCATATACCTCTCCACCCCATCCCTCCATCTGATCCTTGGCCTCCCCATCCCTCTCCACACCTTCACCTTGCTCACATACACTCTCCTTGTCAGTCTCTCACTCAACATCCCCCCAGCTCACACACCTCTCTCTCATATACCTCTCCACTCCATCCCTCCATCTGATCCCTGGCCTCCCCCTCCCTCTCCCTCCCTCCACTTCACTCACATACACTCTCTTCGTCAGTCTCTCACTCAACATTCCCCTCTCTCATATACCTCTCCACTCCATCCCTCCATTTCAACCTTGGCCTCCCCCTCCTTCTCCCTCCCTCCACCTCGCTCACATACACTCTCCTCATCAGTCTCTCAGTCAACATCCCCCCAGCTCATATCCCCCTCTCTCAAATACCTCTCCACTCCATCCCTCCACCTCAACCTTGGCCTCCCCCTCCCTCTCCCTCCCTCCACCTCACTCATATACACTCTCCTTATCAGTCTCTCGCTCTCCATCCTCTCCACATGGCCAAACCACCTCAATGTGACCAAACTGTACTGATATAGAAGTAAGTGTGAGGTGTTTCAATCCTGACCATTCACTGAAGATCCTGATGTATGGTAATGAATAGTTTTAGAGTGAAAAACATGTAAAGTGAAAGTGTTTTGAATGATGAAATACGATCTCTCTCTCTCTCTCTCTCTTTCTCATCCACTACCGGTTCTTCTACTTATGTTCTCACTTACTTTACCACTACATTCATCTCTCCTTCCCTCCATCTCTCCCTCCCTCCCTCCCTCTCTCTCTGTCTCTGTCTGTCTGTCTGTCTGTCTGTCTCTCTCTCTCTCTGTCTGTCTCTCTCTCTCTCTCACATACTCACACTATGGAACAGCATGGAGTGTCCGATGCGGCTCTTGATATCCTGGGATCCATTGCTGGCCCCCGTCCCGTCCTCCCGCAGTTTCGTCCATGTGTTTGTGGCCACGTGATAGGCGTAGAGACCGGAGAAGATGGCCTCGCTTGGGGTGTAGTTGGAGGCCCGGACGTCATCCAGACCCAAGCTGTGCGGTCGGACAAGGTGATTAGGGTGGGTCATGAAGGTTTGGTTCGGTTTGGTTTGGTTTGGTTTAGTTTGGTTTGGTTTAGTTTGGTTTGATTTAGTTTGGTTTGGTTTTGTATGGTTTTTGGTTTGGTTTGGTTTGGTTTAGTTTGGTTTGGTTTGGTATGGTTTGGTTTAGTTTAGTTTGTTTTGGTTTGGTTTGGTTTGGTTTGGTTTGGTTTAGTTTGGTTTAGTTTGGTTCAGTTCAGTTCAGTTTAGTTCAGTTTAACTTAATTTAGTTCAGTTCAGTTTAATTTAGTTAGGTTAGGTTAAAGGATTGCGATGAGTTAGACATCCCCCCCCCCCCTTTTTTAAGCAGAAAAGAAAGATGTCAAGCTTTAGAGCCTCAAAACTTGTTCTTTACCAATAAAACTGAATAAAATATTAAAGCCAATGTCAAGACTGGCTATTTCAAGATTCCTGGACTTATGTAATATGACCGGAGATAAGAGGCAATGGGAAAGACAGACTAGAAGAGTTTCAGATCAGATCTGCTACATAAAAGAGAGATACCAACTGACTCTTGTACCAGACGGCTGGGCAGAAAAGGGATGATGTGTGGGACTATACCCTATTTGATTGACCTGTGCAGCTGAGATGTATGGGGAGAGTAGGGTGTGTCTCACACACCAAGCCTCCAAAACACACTCCACCATGCACCTACCCTCCGACACATCCCTCCCATCGCGACGGCGTCAACACCCTGCCTCCAAACACATAAATGATGCGCTTCTCCACGTCCATAACCATCTGGTGGTCAAAGATGAGGCGGGGACCACCAAGGGATGCCGTGTCCTCTGTTACCTGCGTCCATTTGTTGTTCTCTATGTCGTACATGTAGAAGTCACTCTGTGGGGGGAGAAATCAGTCATTATTATTATCAATCATTCGCTTCATTTATGAAGGCTCCAATGCATGTGCTGGTCTTGATCACCTAATGGCGACTCTCAATGCTGCTCGATCTCTGCCAGCCTCCCTACTCAGTCCCTTATCCCTAACACTCTATGACCTCATCCCAGGTCTTTTTCAGTCAGCCTCGTGCAACCGTACCCCTTTCGTTAATACTTCACACTTTCTGCACCCAATTATCATCCCCCATCCTCTCCACATCCCCAAACCATATCAATCTACCTCTTCTCATCACAGCACAAATATACTCCAGTCCCGTCCTTCCTCTCAACTCTTCCATTGTAAACCTAGCTCCTCCAGGCCTCACATTCAAGGACGCACCACCGGTTAGCACCATATCTGACTTGCACCATACTCCAATCTCTGCCAAATGCAAAGTATGACTCAAATCACACCATAAAACATTTAAATAGTTGTCTGATGGAAAGTTTTAAGCACAAGTTATTCAAGACTGTTTCCAACTATCTGACTGTTACAACCATCTACTAATTTTCCTAGTAAAATAAATGTCACTAACACATGCACATAATTTAGGGGTTCAGTCATATTATTATTATTATTATTATTATTATTATTATTATTATTACAGTATTATCATTATGTGGTAGGTGGGGCTGCTTACCATCCACTCACTCGATGTAATGCTACTTTGGGTGTCTGCCCTTTCCTCTCTTCCTTCCATCCTCTTCATTCTTTCCTCATCCTTCTGCCTGTGGGTGAATTTACACTCCCTCTTCTGTCTTTCTTTCCTTCATTCATTTCTCTTCCTTCTGCCTATGAGTGACTCTACACTGAATGACAAGCCAAGTGGTTTCCTGTACACCAGGAAACCATTTACTGTGCTGGGTAGTAACCATATAACCAAATTATGGTGCCTGGTGGTTTAGTGGGTAATTAAGGCGTTCCAGTCTGATTGAGCCTGTGTAGGTTTACATCCAAGGGGTGGTTGGGGTTTATTGCTCACATAACGCTACTCAGGGATGAATGAGGCTGGTCACTCTCTCTCTAATATCAGGACCAACTTCTCTAGCCCTGGGCTCCTACACTCCTCATGGGGCAACATACGATTGGATGATGGATGGATGGACGGATTTTTTTTAATGTATGCATATACAGTATATTTATCTATTTGCTGTATATACTGTGTTAGTAATAGTGAATTCGAGTTCTATTCATTCTTGAATGCAAATGTTACTGCAAAACAAACTTGTATGAACAATTAGAGACTAAAATGAATAAAGCAGCATTCAAACTATCATCAGAAATAAAATAAAACATGAGTATAAATATTTACAAGACGGCACGATGATGTAGCAAGCCTGGCTTTACTTACAGTGTTAGTAACAGTGATGTTAGTTATTTGCTTGTTAATTTATACATTTACTATTGCGGAACAAACACTTGTGAACAAAGAGAGACTAAAATGAGTAAAATAGCACACTAAAGAATGTTGGAAATAAAGAAAGCGTACAGTATAAACAATTACATAAACTGCCTACTTTTTTTCACGTCATTTTTACAGCGTCAATAATAGTGATGTTGGTTGCTTGCTCATTATTTTACACATATACTTTTGTAGAAAAAACATTTGTGAACATGGAGACTATCATCATCATCATCATATGAATAAAACAGCACAAAATATAAAGTTGAAAATAAAGAAAGAGTAAGAATATTTATGCAAACTGCCTACTTTTTTTCACACATTGTTGCACATTCTGTTATAGTACTGGTATTCCGGTATTCAACCATATATGCATTTGTCTTTACAGAAAAGTCAACGGCAAACAATTTGACACTAAAATGAATAATGTAGCACGAAAAATAAGGTCAGAAATAAGAAAACAATATAAACATCTGCCAGTAACTACATTTGCCAGTGGAGGGGGAGGCCAAGGATGAGATGGAAGGAGGGAGTGGGGAGGTATATGAGAGAGGGGGGTGTGAGCTGGGAGCAGGGCAATGAAATGGCAGGGGACAGGGCAACACGGAGGCAATTTGTTTGTGTCCACCCCTTACAGGATTGAGGTGCCTGGCAACAGATAGAAAGACAGCAAGCAACTATTCACTGCCTGGCAACCCCTGGCTGACTTTGGGGTGTAGCAAGGTGTACATGCAGGGCTGGCCACAGTGTTAAAATGAGGACTTACTATAGGTGTAAAATAATTTCTACATCACTTTCATTGCAATGTTACAACTTTATTATTAATGCTGTTCAAGACACAGGATGCTGAGACACGATCATCAATAATACACTCAAACATCAACTTAAGAGACTAAATGGGGAATCAACTTGTCCCTTACTTCAAATGTCCCTTGTTTTACCACATATAAAGACAATCTTATTATGAAATGCAATGATTGTTTCACTTATCCTACTTATTTATATGATTATGAATATTATTTTACGGGTACTGTATACAGAAACATATTAATGTGTATAACCTAGACATTACATTTGATTTTTGAATGGTCTTGTCTGCTTGTCAGGTAGAATATGGAGTCTCTTAAATCCGAAAACCCTTAAATGGAGGTCCCTTAAATCGAGGTTTGAGTGTACTGTACTGCAACACTAAAACCCTGAACCCACCTTAAGGTTCTCCGGCAGTCTGAGGGCTGAATCCAAGTACCGTCCCAAGGTGAAGATCTGCCGTCTTTCCGGATCCAAACACATCTTATGGCACGACCTGGCGCTGGGACCCCCCTGGGTGTGGCCAAGAAGGTGTTTTTTATTTTTATTTTTTATTTTTATTTTTCATTTTTTTTGGCCATGTGAAGAGGATGGAGAGTGAGAGACTGATGAGGGGAGTGTATGTGTGTGAGGTGGAGGGGGGTAGAGGGAGGGAGAAGCCAAGGATGAGATGGAGGGATGGGGAGGTATAAGAGAGAGGGGAGTGTGACCAGGGGGGAAGGAGAGTGAGAGACTGATGAGGAGAGTGTATGTGAGTGAGGTGGAGGGGGAGGCCAAGGATGAGATGGAGAGATGGAGTGGAAAGGTACAGTATATGAGAGAGGGGGGTGTGAGCTGGGAGCAGGGCAGTGAAATGGTGGGGGACAGGGCGACATGTAGGCAATTTGTTTGTGGCCACCCCTTATGGGATTAAGGTGTCTGGCAATAGATAGATAGCTTAGTGGAAAATGTAAAAGCAAAATCATACACAAATTTCTCGCCTCGTTCTATGTACAGGTGCTTACATAGAAGGAAAAATTATGCTTAAATAAATGTATGGTCCTTCTATCGAGCTGAGTTTCATAATCCAACCCTACTCCTGAAGTACTTGAACAGCTCAGCCAACAGCCGTAAAACCTCCCTTCACCTCCCGAGATCAAACTCATGCAAGGCCATCTCTCTGCATGACTCTATCTACCTATCTATCTATCAATATACTGAGGCTGCTTCCCCCCAGAGAGACAGAGGTAGCCAAGACAGGACGACACACTCCCAATTTACTCATTCACACACACACATTCATTCACATCTCAGCCCCATATTAATTACAGAATACTTGGTTCAAAAAGAGAGGACTGAGAGTTACTGGGTTATGGCTCTCTGTCTCCCTCTTGCAGACATAGCGTTTTTTTTTTTCTCTCTCCCCTTCTCCCTCACTCCTCTCTACCTCTCTCTCTCTCTCTTTCTCCTTCTCCCCCAATCCTCTCTCTCCCTCCCTCCCTTGCTTCCTTCCTTCCTTCCTTCCTCTCTCTCTCTCTCTATCAATCTCCCCATCTCCCTCCCCCTCTCTCCCTCCCTCTCCTTCTCCCCTACCCCTCCCTCCCTCTCTCTCTCTCTCACAACCCACCTCAGCGTAAGTGTCGCGTGTGATGCAGGTCCACTCTTGCGTTGGTATGCTGTAGGACCAGAGATCGCTTAGGTCTTGCATCCCATCCCAACCACCAAATAAGTAGATCGTCTGTAGGAGAGAAAAAACAGCATGAGGTTCAACAAGCATTGTGGCGTGGTGAGTAGGGCATGACTGATTATCTCACGCTTAACCCCTATGTGTATAACCGCCACAATTTTGGGTGGGGAGCAATGCCGGTTGACGTGTATAGCTGCGACTTCCAGCCACCCTTTGAACTTTAACTTATCCTTACTCATTGACGGGACCACCTGGAGACGTGGGGATACTTTCATTTGAAAGAGGAAGAGTTAGTGAGTCTTATGTATCTTTAATTTTTTCTCTAGCTGTTATAGTTTGGTAGATGTTAGGGTTTGGAATAAAGGTATTTTTTCTGTCACGGATATCCCTCGTAGGGAGAAGCGTGTGACATCGGAAAACCCGGCGTGTAGGGGTTAATTTCTCGGATCTGGTGACATCCGTTGGCTAACTTCTGGCGATGGTGCTCACCTTCGGACACTTTTTTAATATGAAGCATTACACATATTCTATTTTGGGCCATGACGCGCCAACATGTCGTTTGTTGGCCAACCGATTCCACACCGATGACATGGTGGAGCATAATTTTGTTTTTCAGCGATTTTTCGTGGCTCAAATACATGGCACAACAATCTGGTAAACACGCCAGACATGCACAAATATTCCCTCCAAATGGTGGGATATAAATTATACATTTTACGCACGCTATTATTTTTCATGTCTTGCTTTTACTATGCTATTTTTCATCCAAAATTATGTCTGGTATAATTTCACATATTGTATTTTCATAACATATATCAAATGTGAATATGAAAAATTTGGGTTGTATAAGTAACCTGTGTGTTGGTGACTCTCTCTCTCTCACCTGTGTGTTGGTGACTCTCTCTCTCTCACCTGTGTGTTGGTGACTCTCTCTCTCTCACCTGTGTGTTGGTGACTCTCTCTCTCTCACCTGTGTGTTGGTGACTCTCTCTCTCTCACCTGTGTGTTGGTGACTCTCTCTCTCTCACCTGTGTGTTGGTATCGATACACATCTGGTGGCCGCCCCTCATCCCCGGCCGCTGCGCCCCTGACACGGACGGCCCTGCGTGCGGTATGATCGGACTCCACTGTGGCTTGTACTCCTGCTGGCTGATGTACTGCTGGAACATACCCTCTGCCGAACAACACTGCATTTTAGTTCTGAGATATCTATCTATCTATCTATCCATCTATCTATCTATTTATTGGCAGACACCTTAATCCCATAAGGGGTGGCTCCAAACAAATCGCCTCCGTGTCGCCCTGTCCCCCACCATTTCACTGCCCTGCTCCCAGCTCACACCCCCCTCTCTCATATACCTCTCCACTCCATCCCTCCATCTCATCCTTGGCCTCCCCCTCCCTCTCCTCCCCTCCACCTCACTCACATACACTCTCCTCATTAGTCACTCACTCTCCATCCCCCCAGGTCACATCCCCCTCTCTCATATACCTCTCCACTTCATCCCTCCATCTCATCCTTGGCTTCCCCCCTCCCTCTCCCCTCCTCCACCTCACTCACATACACTCTCCTCATCAGTCTCTCACTCTCCATCCTCTCCTCATGGCTAATCTACTGCAATTAAAGAGCAGATGACCAGAGAGGTTTATAAGAGAGGGGTGTGTGAGCTGGGAGCAGGGCAGTGAAATGGTGGGGAGCAGGGCGACATGGAGGTGATTTGTTTGTGGCCACCTCTTCCGGGATTAAGGCATCGGGAAACAGATAGATGGATATACAGAACTCCCACGTCTTACACACATTTTTAGACTGGGCAGGATAGAGAAAATCTGTCATATTAAACATCCATTGGTACTACTATGCATTTCTTCCAGTTCTATCTCTATCTATTGCCAGACACCTTAATCCCACAAGGGGTGGCCACAAACAGATCACCTCCATGTCACTTATTCACAGCACCAAGACAATGAAAAAAAAAAAAAGACTAAAGCAAATCCCTAACTTATAATGAGAGCTGTCAGTAGATTTTGTGTGTATTACAGGATGCTTCAATGGCCATAACCAATTCAATCTACCAACACAGAGAGTTTGTAAGGCTTGGGTTGGGTTAGTTTCCCCTCCTCCCCCCACCTCCACTAGTTTCACCTCCTCCCCCACCTCCTCCCATCTGATGGCTGTTTCCTATGCTGTGTGTGATAATTTCCCTGACCTGCCACCCTTCTCTGGACCCCATTCCATATTTTAACTCCTCACTGCTTTTTACTGACACAAATAACTCTAGATAATACACTACACCCACCACCATACCACACCACACTACACTATAATACACACACACACACACACACACACACACACACACACACACACACACACACACTCCACCCCACCCCCTACACCTCTTCACCCCCCACCCCTCCACACAAACACACAATCAGGGACTAAAACTGTGTTGCCCATCATCATTATCATCATCATTCTCCCTCTCTCTCTCTGCTACCACATATCCCCCCACATCACACCACACCCCCACCCCTACACACACACACACATACAATACTGCGTTGCCTGACATCATCATCATCATCATCTCTTTCCTTCTCTTTCTCTCTCTCTCTCTCTCTCTGCTACCCACCCTGTGCGGCCTCACTAATCAGCCGCTCACAGCCGTCGAAGTCTCCGTCCTCCACCAGCAGCTTGTGTAGCCTCGTCAACTGGGGGTCCTCAAGGGTGACTCGGGTGCGTTTCTCCAAGGACTCGAAGGCCTCGGTGTAGTTGTGTTGACGGAAATGCTTCAGGCACAGTCGGATGGCCTCGCGTTCCCGATACTGGCAGGAGAAAGTAAGAAAAATGGGTAAAAAAATGAGAAAATGGGTAAGAAAGTGGGAAAATGCGTAAGAAAGTGAGAAAATGAGAAAGTGTGGGTGTAGTTGTGTTGACGGAAATGCTTCAGGCAGAGTTGGATGGCCTCGCGTTCCCGATACTGGTGGGAGAAAGTGAGAAAATGTGTAAGAAAGTGAGAAAAGGATTAAGAAAAAAAAAACATTAAGTACATTTCAGGAAGGCAGAGCTAGTTCTCATTTAAAGTTATCTCACTTAAAGTCTATTTATTATGTTGTGCTTCTGATACAGGCAAGAAAAAAGCACACAAAAAATCAGCGCTCAATTTTCACTCTCTCACACTAGCTTGGCCTAAAACTGCCATCCTTCCATCTTGAATGCTCTGTTGTAACAGAAGATTAACGCTAGAATATGATGCTAGTCATGAAGAAGTGCTATGGAAAGGATGTAGAGTCACAGTACTGTATTGTCTTATTAACATTAGAATATGATGCTAGTCATGAAGAAGTGCCATGGAAAGGATGTAGAGCCGTAGTATTGTGTTATTAACACTAGAATATGATGCTAGTCACGAAGAAGTGCTGTGGAAAGGATGTACAGCCATAGTATTGTCTTATTAACACTAGAATATGATGCTAGTCACGAAGAAGTGCTAGGGAAAGGATGTAGAACCATAGTATTGTCTTACTAATGCTAGAATATGATGCTAGTCACAAAGAAGTGCTATGGAAAGGATGTAGAGCTGTAATATTGTCTTATTAACACTAGAATATGATGCTAGTCACGAAGAAGTGCTATGGAAAGGATGTAGAGCCGTAGTATTGTCTTATTAACACTAGAATATGAAGCTAGTCACGAAGAAGTGCTATGGAAAGGATGTATAGCCGTAGTATTGTCTTATTAACACTAGAATATGACGCTAGTCATGAAGAAGTGCTATGGAAAGGATGTAGAACCGTAGTATTGTCTTATTACCACTAGAATATGATGCTAGTCATGAAGAAGTGCTATGGAAAGGATGTGGAGCCATAGTATTGTTTTTCTGCCACTGAGCTATGTGAAAAAGGCTGCAAAGGGATGAAAATCTGGGCCAAGTCAAGGTGAACAAACTGGAGTCAAATCAAGCATACAGTCTGCCTATAGGTGGCCATCAACTGAAAAGAGACTCAAGGACGAAGGAACCAAAGGCCAGGAGCCCGCAAACTGTTCCTACCAAGAAAAAAATAAAAAGCAACACAAAAGACGGCCAAATACAAGATCCATTCATTTCGAGATGCCTGGACACACTGCATTTGAAAGACTGAAGATCATAGGAAGTAGGAAATACAGACAGAGAGAGACAGTTCCAGAGTTGTCCTGTTGCATAAATAAAGGACTGGTTGCAGATATCTGGCAGATGGCAACAAATGCACTAAAGGACTTACAGTGGGTGGATACTTACTGTGGTGTACCAGTTAATACACTTCTGAACCAGAGGCCAGTCTTGACAGCCTCTCAACGCAACGTGCCAAATGCTGAAGTTGAATGTTGAACCCCACGACTGAAAACACAAAGCACGGGATTAGCATTGGGGTTACTCGTATTATTATTATTATTATTATTATTATTATTATTTCACTCTCATCTTAAATGTCAGGACCAACTTGCCTAGCCCCGGGCTCCTACACTCCTCATGGGGCAATGTAGGACTGGATGATAGACAGATGGATTATTATTTATTATTATTATTATTATTATTATTATTAGCCTACAGATGACTTTACACTCCCTCTTTTGTCTTTCTGTCCTTCATTCTTTCCTCTTCCTTCTGCCTGTGGGTGACTCAACACCGAGTGACAAGCCAAATGGTTTCCTGTACACCGAGAAACCATTTACTACGCTGGGTGGTAACCATATAACCAAATTATGGAGCCTGGTGGTTTAGTGGGTAATTATGGCACTCCAATCGGATTAAGCCGGTGAAGGTTTATATCCAAGGGATGGTTGGGGTTTATTGCTCACGTAATGCCACTCAGAGATGAGTGAGGCTGGTCACTCGCATCTTAAATGTCAGGACCAACTCACCTAGCCCCAGGCTCCTACACGGCTCATGGGGAAACACAGGATTAGATGATGATGATGATGATGATGATGATAGTGATGATGATGATGATGATGATGATGATGATGATGATGATGATGATAATAATGATGATAACAATGATGATAATGATGATGATGATGATGATGATAATAATGATGATAATAATGATGATAATAATGATGATAACAATGATGATAACAATGATGATGATGATGATGATGATGATTATTACTGGTATTATTACAGTCATCCCTTGACATCCGCTGGGGTTAGGTAACAGAGACACCCGCGAATGTTAAAAATCTGCGGATATCTGTTGCCCCCCCTTAAAAACGCCTCTGGACCCCGCATTTCCCTATATAACTAAAGAAAAACCCTATGTGCATGTTAACAACCACTTTATTTAATACAAGAACATTAAACAACTACATTATTTATTATAACAACACTAAAACTTAAAAATAATGAATAGTGTACTCCTGCATGGCCTCTTCTGACTACTGTGCTCATCCCAGCTCTCTCCAAAAGGAAGAGTGTTACAGTATATTTCATTCATTGGATAATGCCATTACTGTACTAAAACAGCCACGAACTGTGTCTGGGATAATGTTAGTGTCAGCAGAGTTTAACGAGATATTTTTTTTTTTTCTGTAGCCATCCATGGATATTCAAAACCGTGTATGTTAAAACTGTGGATGTTAAGGGATGACTGTATTATTATTAGCATCATCGTCGTCATTCTGCAGCACCATCTTTTTCTGCCAATGCACTATGTGAAATACGCCACAGAAACATGAAAAAAAGCTGGATGAAGTATGGGAGAAAAACGTACAGAGACCCACCTGCAGAGGAACGATCTTGACGAATCTGACGGGGAACTGATGGCCCGAGACCGTGTGTTTGAGCAGAAAGGTCTCTGGCACTGTGTCGTTCTTCAGACCACTGCGAAAGAGAGACGGAGAGACCAGCTGTTAGGTCTGTATTGGCAACATTGTGTGTCTGGATTTGTTGAGAAAATGGTATATAGATGGATGGATGAATTGATAGACAGGTAGACTGATTGAAAACAGACAGACACATACATACATACACACATACATACAAAAAGACGGATACATAGAGAGATAGACACATGGATAGATAGATAGACAAATATACAGAATGACTGATAGACAGATAGATTGATAAGACACAGATAAATAGATTGACAGAAAGAAAGACAGATACATATGTTGTAACTGTGGTGCTAGTTCTCTCTCTCTCTCTCAACACACACAGCACATATACTGCATTCTTCTGTATGTCAATTGTACCCTTCTGTGTTATTACAATCCTCTCTCTCTCTCTCTCTCTTCCGGCTCACCTCTCCAGCAGCAGCACCATATTATCATCTGAGAGGCCTCCATACACGCGAAACTTCTTGATGTTACACACGTGCGTTTTTTCGTACTTTCCAAACGTTATCGTCTTCAACACAGCCGGCCGCTCTAACTTCAGGATTAGGAACTGTGGGGGAGGAATTATTATTATTATTATTATTATTATTATTATCATTATTATTATTATCATTATTATATTATTATTATTATTACTACAGTATTATCATTATTATTATTGCTATTGTTGCTACTGCTATTATTAACATTATTATTATTATTATCATCTTCATCATCATCATCATCATCCAGACCTCCTTTCCCACCCTAGGGTAGGATGAGGAGTATCATCACTATTATTATTATTAATAATAATAATAATTATTATTATTATTATTATTATTATTATTACTGTATTAACATCATCATCATCATCATCAACATCGTTTTCTAGTCTCTAATTCCCACCAGATGAGACAAGACCCAGAAATTTAAAAATGGTATGCAAAAAATTAGAACTAACCTCATTATCAGCTTCATCACTATCATTCCCAGCATCTTTTCAAACCGTTTACCCTATCTAATCACCACCTTAGCCACTCCCACAGAGGGTGATGGCCTCAGGGGGGTTACCATGGCAACGGGTGTTTGTTTACCTGGGGGGGGTTGTTGGAGTCTGAGGACCATCTTGATGCCTGGTCGTTTGGTTTATCTTCTAGAATGTTCCTGCAAAGAAAACACAATATGGTTTATCATTATTATTATCCCTATTATTAGTCTTTTTTATTACCGGTATTATTTTTATTATTTGTGGTATGTGGTGGCAACTTTCATCCACTCACTTGATGTAGTGCTGCCTACTTACTCCTTCAATGTTATCATTCTTCTTCTGTCTACCCTCCTCTCTTCCTGTTTCTCACCATCATCCACTCACTTGATGTAGTGCTGCCTACTTATTCCTTCACCTTTATCATTCCTTTTCTGTCTACCCTCCTCTCTTCCTGTTTCTCACCATCATCCACTCACTTGATGTAGTGCTGCCTACTTATTCCTTCACCTTTATCATTCTTTTTCTGTGCCTGTCCTCCTCTCTTCCTATTCCTCCCATCTTTCCTGTCACTTTTATTACTTTTATTTCCTTTACAGGTGGCTTTACATTGACTGACAAGACTAATGGTTTCCTGTAAGCCAGGAAACCATTCACAATGCTGTGTGGTAACCATATAACCAACCCATACATGTTCCCTGTGTGTCAACAAGTGCGTTGGCAGAGGGTTAGTGTCCCTCCCTGTAGAATAATGAACTCAGTGACAAACAGCCATCCCTCATGTGACTGTGGTGTCTGGCTGTAGATAGACAAACTGGACAGACAGTGAATGTTGTCGTCAGACAAGTATTCACCAGATGCACACAACGTCAGATGCAAGACTCCACTGTACAGGTCAGCCCTGCTATATGATCAGGTTACATCATGGAAGACCAATCTGACGGATACCAAGCATTCCTATCTGATCGTACCAGTATAAGGAAAACTGGCAATCATATACAGATATTTATATACCAGTATTTATAAATATATATATATATATAAATACAAAGGAGTGCTAAGAAGTTAAGCTCATAGAGCCAAGCAAATAATCACATGATGGTCAACTGTAAAGCAATGGTGACTTAGTACCGTAATACATCAGTTCTGGTTTAGTTCTACCAGACTCAAACCCACCCAGCACCATACACATACCAGTACCACTACATTTAGGTTACATTAGATTCGACTACACTGGGTTGGCGTACGTTACCAGTAGTTTGGGTGTACTGTCACCTCAAGATGTGGGGACTATATACCTCTTTAAGTGTTATGGTAACAAAAGTTTTTACGGTACGGTACCTAACTTTGCACTGATTCAGAGTGTTTTACAGTGTACAGAAATGTGTTTTTAAGTATGAAGTTAATCCACTGGTAACTTAGAGAAAATATGATTATATGAGGGACCGGTTTTGGTCTGGTTAGCATAAAATAGAATATGACTAATTAGGTCACATAAGATTAGGCTTGGATAAATAATGGTCCGTCTATTTTATGAAGAGCGTTTGGGCGTTGTCCCTCTTGGGAATATCCTAGGCCGCCTCTCTGCCAAATGTGTACAACTGTCTGTCTCATGTCAGCTATTTACTACTTCTAAATGAAGTTTATTTACAGTATATATATATTTAATTCTTTAATAAGGCTATACTGTATAGTGTTATAAATGCCTCTTTTTTTCTTTTAAAAACAATGACTTTTTATAAATACCACAACACTTGGCAACGTTGCCACACTTATAAGGGCAGAGTGACCGTGTTAATCCAGGTCATATCCACACTAGCTGCCACCTGAGATGGATGCTCTTACTCCTGCTACTCGCTCTCGTGTGTGCCACAATAGAGAAAAAGAACTTATTTACAATGTAAATAAGTATTTTTTAGAAGAGAAGGCAAACAGAGAACCTATAATTGTTTCCTCAAAAGCTGTTGATTAGGCCACCTGGGGAAAACCTCTATAAAAAAAAAAAAAAACGCGTCTTGACTTTTACCTCAAAGGTGGTGTGGAAAAAAAGTCGAAATTACAGACAACAAATAAAAAATTATACTTGATGGAAAGTATCACATTCATAAGAAAACCATAATGTTCACAGATAGACAGTAAAAGAGAGAGAGAGAAGCGAAAGGGAATGGAGATAAAGGGGATAGGCGGATAGTGAGGGAGAGAGGTTGGAGAGGCCGGAGATAAGGGAGAAAAGGCAAGACGGAGGGAGGGAGGGAGGGAATGTGGTGGAATTGAATAGGAGCGCAACAAAACAGTCAGGAGGCTTTTCCTCAACCTCACAGGTGGTGTGGAAAATAAATCGAAATTATAAACCACAAATAAACCTCACACTTTAAGGAGAAAATCACAGTCATAATAAAAAATAATGTTAGAAAGAGAGACAGACAGACAGACAGAAACAGAGAGTAGGGGGAAAGGTCATGGAGAAAGGGAATGAATAAGAGTGCAACAAGACAGACAGACAGTCAGTCTGGAGGCTTTTCCTCAAATTCTAAAAATTCATAAAAGTGTACCCGGTATACACTCTTTAGAGAAAATTTTTTAAAAATGCAATTTCTATATGCAGAGAGAGAGAGAGAGAGAGAGAGGAGAGAGAGTGGTGTGCTGGGAGGGAGAGTTGTCATTTAGCGCCTTGTTTCTAATCCGATTAAGTTGCCCAGTACAAAGTATGGTAACACTGTGGGACGGGGACTCCCCAAGAGGGACAACGCCCAAACACTCTTCATAAAATAGACGGACCATAGTCTGGGATAAGATGCAAGACCGTACATCAGGTTAGGATAAATCGGCACTGACAAGGGTAATTATGTGTCAAAAATAGTGTTCTAAGATGGCATCCGTTTGTCTTTGGTGCACCACAAGATGGCATCCGTCTGTCTCAGCACCACTGGGGATGGTAAGCAATGAATGCTTTTCAAACGCTATTCACCACTTACCAAAGAAATAAAAATGTCAAAACTTGAAAGCACACTCAGAAAATACTCAAAGAATCACATGAACAGCTTAGGCAATGAAAAGAACTGAAGCAACTGCAAAATTAAGTGGTCGCATGTCTTCCACAAGCATACCTTACTTTCTGCACAGCTATGCATATTTACAGCAACACTTACTATCTCTATCTGTCTATCTATTGCCAGACGCCTTAATCCCGTAAGGGGTGGCCACAAACAAATCGCCTCCATGTCACCCTGTCCCCCGCCATTTCACTGCCCTGCTCCCAACTCACACCCCCCTCTCTCATATACCTCTCCACCCCATCCCTCCATCTCATCCTCAGCCTCCCCCTCCCTCTTCCCCCCTCCACCTCACTCACATACACTCTCTTCATCAGTCTTTCACCCTCCATCCTCTCCACATGGCCAAACCACCTCAGTGTGTTCCTCCTAACGCTTCCTATCACATCCACATCAACACCACAACGCTCCTTTATATCCTCATTCGTCAGCCTGTCTCTCCATGTGACTCCACAGGCTCCTCTTAAATAACTCATTTCCACTGCTCTCACTCTTGACTTGTGTCCTTCCAACAACGTCCAAGCTTCACTTCCATACGTTAGAGTTGGTATCACAATACTGTCATATAATAACTTTTTCACTTCCATGCTCACCTCCCTTACACCAATCACAACATGGCTCAAAGCTCTTAACTGTTCCATGCTGGCACTCCAAAACTTCAACTTTATTTTTCTAAATTCGACAAAATGTAATAATTAACAAAACAAATACACAAAACAGTAACTAAAGTATATTACCGTAACAACCAATATCCCACAACACACAAATTCCATAAACCCACCCTGGCCCAGTAATATATCAAGCCAATTTACCCATATATCACACCATCTATACTGTCCATAATCCACTTGTTCAGGAAAATAAATATACAAATGGTGCAATACTCATGAAGTGAATACGAGACCAAAATATCACAAGACACGAGTTCCACATACCAACTTCCCTCATATACCGACTTCCGCCATTTAATATACCACCAAAATTTACCTCACATATCGCACCACCTATAGCATCAATAATATACTCACTCGGGGATATAACTTGAGGAGAAGGTGGAGTATTTATGGATGGAATATTTGAGTGGCTGGCTCTCCTCTGCCACAGCTTCGGCCATTGTTGTTGTTATGGTGGGTAACAGCTGTTCCAATATGGCCGACAGGCTGGGGGAGGGAGATTTAAATAACAGGCGATTTAAATTTACATACAGTACTTCCTCCTCTGTTCTTTCTGCAAAAAAATTATGAATAAATGAATTAAGAAATAGATTTATAAGTAAAGCTGACGATAATTTCCTCGTAATTAAAATGTACCTTTTCAGCTGCTCCAGAATGCAGTCAAGGAAGGTGGCGGTACTTTTAAATCCTGCTTTAAGCCTTCGACGGGATTTAACCGGTCTGTGGATTTAACCCGGAAACTTCAATTAAAACTTTTATTTGGGTATTCATTCAAGTTAAATTCAAGAGAATTTTCTGAAGTGAGAGAAATACTAACAATCAGTGTTGCCAGATCTACCGAAATATCGTGAGATCTACTGAATTTCTGATGGATCTCAAGAAATACCGAATTACTGCTCTAATCTACTGAATTTTGAAAGGTTCTCCAGAAAATCTACAGAAATTTTGCTTCCCGGCAGCTGAAAATCCTTAAAAGCTAAATATGAGAGAGAGAGAGAGAGAGAGAGAGAGAGAGAGGCAGAGGCCCAGGGGAGGAGTGAGGAAGGACTGGATGGCCGGTGTTGTGACGTTTTCTATACGTGTGCCACTGCCGACTGCCACCCGTTCGTATTAAACACGTTGGTGTGTACAGGAAGGCGACGAAACTGAACGCTCGGGGATGAGTTGAAGACAATGAGGAACACACATCCACAAGACCTAATATAATGGCCTAAAGGCTCAAAATATTTGTTGATTTATTTGGATGTTATGTTTGTAAGGTCAACTATGCCAATATCGAATCCAACGCTTTTCTATTGCTTTTTATTTGTAAATACCGGTATAGTGCCTTGACATAATATTTGGCAGCCCTGCTTTTCCTAGTCAGTCAGAAATTCGGCACTACAGTTGGCAGTTGCGCTGAGGACGAGACGACATGCAGGGAGATAGACATTAGTGCAGCAAATCTTACAAGTACCCAGTTGTGCCTCGCCATAATTGAAAGGTGAGAAGTTTTAATAGATCATAATATGTTTTGGGGATATTTTAAAGTAAACGATGGCCTATACTGACTTAGTTTATCAGTTCATTTTTTCTGAAAAAAAAAAAACAACTAGATGTCCGAATTACTGTCATTTACGGTCGTTAAAAAGCTACTCGATATTCATTATATTCATTTTTTTGTGTGAACAAAATGATGGTGATTAATAATTATTTCATCATTCATTCATTCATTGCCAGACGCCATGTATCCCAAACGGGGTGGCCAAGGGCTTAGAGTTAATTGTTTTACAGGGAGGGGCACTAATCCTCCACCAACCCCACTTGACACATAGGGATGCCAACAGCATCTGGTGTTCCCAGGCGGTCACCCATCCAAGTACTAACCAGACCCTAAGTGAGAGCAAAATTGTGGGATCCTTAGCCTTTGGTTCCTTCTGATTTGCTTATAAAAGAATGATTTTGTAATTTTTAGTTTGTGAAGATAATTATATTTTGTAATATTTCACCAACTATTGTAATAAGATATTAAATATATAAAAAGCTTCTCCTTAATTTCATTAAATTGATTCCAGAAATATATATGTTAAGTACCAATATGGTGCATATATATACTGGTGTGTGTCTACCGAATTTTTACCTATATCTACTGAATTTTTTGGCAATTTTCTCCTGAAATTTCCTCTGCACCATCTGCCACCACTGCTAACAATAAAGAAAATATTGTTGCTTTGGTGGTGGGTGGCACCTGTTCTAGCCTGGTTTAGTTTATAATGCACCAATATCACACACCCTGCATCACTATATTCTGGAATGTCCCTTAATTGCAAAATATAGGAACCAACAATACAGTGCTCTGAGCAAATTTCTTAGTTATTTGATATCTTAATTTCACTTCATCATGAATACTGTGAATCGGCACTAAGGTTGTAGAAAGCCCTATATTCATTACTTGTAGTTAAACATAAAGTTGGTTGCTGATTTAAATATTGTGTTAATTACACATTTCAGTAAATATTTCATCTTTGTACCAAGATTAGAGTGACCCCTGTGTTGCTGGGTCATGGCAACCGATGGATTTACTTAGCTTGGTTGAGTCATGGAAATGTATCCTTTTTATTCTGTTAACTGCTCTGTCTCTCCCAGCTTATACTTTTATAATATTCTGCTGCTATTTTTATTTATTGTGTAGGTAAAATACATAAAGAATCCTTTGTTTTGCAAGTAACTTCTGACTCCATGCATCTGGATCTCCATTTGCTGAAGGAGGCTTGTGGCAAGACCACCACCTTTCTTGTTGTATATGTGGTGGTAATCATCATCCACTTCTTCCTTCACCTTTATCACTCTTTATCTATGTCTGTCCTTCCCTCATCCAGTTTAATTCTCCCATCCTTCCTGTCACTTTTACTACTCTTCTTTCCACTTCAGGTGACTCTGCACTGAATGACAAGCTTAATGATCTCCTGTAACCTAGGAAACCATTTATGCTGCTGGGTGGTAACCATATAACCAAAGAACAGGGTGATGTGGAACCTACTATGGTATGTGGCGTCCATCCAGGAACCAAATCCCACCACAAGGAAAGCATCAGTTCACTGCATGGGACGGTATGGCAGGGGTGGTTGCTGGCTTTCCTGTGGTTGATGGGTCTACTCATCAGGACAATCCGAGGGTACTTAATAACAATAAACATTCAAATCAATCCATCAAACACACATCCATTCCAGTTTACACGAACTTAAACACACTGCAAACAAAACAAACTGAAAACTCCTCACAACACTGGAACAAATCTAGTATTCATTCCATCCTGTTCATATCGGATTATTTCATTCAGCTGAGCGTAAGTCATAGCAGCCAAAGTGTGATTAGACTGGATATAGAGGCGATGGATTGATAGACGGACAGGAAATATGTGTAGACAGAGATGGAAAACTTAGATAGAAAGACTGATTGATTGATAGAAAGACTGATTGACTGATAGAAAGAATGATTGATTGATAGAAGGACTGATTGACTGATAGAAAGACTGATTGATTGATAGAAAGACTGATTGATTGATAGAAAGACTGATTGATTGATAGAAAGACTGATTCGATATTGATGGATAGATAGATAGGAAGATTGATTGCTTGATTGATAAATACTGTAGATGGATAGACAAACAGAATGATAGAGATAGATATTGATACAAACAGATAGAAAGACATCAACAGAGACAGACAGCAAGAGATACCAACAGATAGAAAGACACCAACAGAGACAGACAGCAAGAGATACCAACAGATAGAGATTTGGAGACGAGACTGACAGATTAAAACAAGTAATGAGGACACTGATAAAAAGAAGAGGGAGTCAATGACCTAAAAGATAACATAAATGCTATTCGGGGCACTCTCTCTCTCTCTCTCAATAAAACTCAATCACATGGATGATTATCAGATTTTTTTTTGTTGTTGCAGGAGGAGTTAAAGGGTCAAAAATTTCCCCAATATATATGACCGAGGGACCATCTAAGAACCACCATGTTTACTGTCTATCTATCCATATTGAATTTTTGATGTGTCTGTTATTTTATTGCCAATATTCTCATTTTTAATTTAACTTGGCCTAAAATTGCCTCTCTCCACTTCAAATGCTGAGCTGTGAAAGTAGATTAACACATAGAATATGCTGCTAATCATGAAGAAGTGCTGTGGAATGGATACAGAGCCATAGTATTGTGGTATTCTGCATCTATGTGAAATACAGTAAAAGTCCAGTTCTTCGGCATCCAATTCCCCGGCAAATCTGATATTTCAGCAGTTTTGAGAAATAGTCCCATTTATGAAAATCTCTGATCATTCGGCAGAGTTTCCGATTTTCTTCGTCAGTCTTGAACTTCTCCATGAGTCCTTAGAGCCTGTTGCAGGACCTTCTACTCCTGGGGACTTCTTCCAGCAGTAGCAGAGTCCAATCAACCCCTTCTATTGTACATATGTAAATAAGGAACCTACTATAAGTTTAGGTAAGCGCATGTGAACATGTAGGCCTACTGTACCATTACATTTATATACAGTATGCTCACTAATTTCTTTATTTTTCATATTCATGTATAGTACTGTATTCATTACAGTATTGTACAGTATCCAACAGTATACAGTACTCTCTCCAAACACATTTGTAATGATATGAGTAGTGATGATAGTGTTCACCGAAACATATAAGGTACTGAGTGGGTAGGGTTTTTGATAATTCGGCAATTTTGATTTTTCGGTACTTGCCTGGTCCCATAGATGCCGAAAAATCGGACTTCTACTGTATGCTGCGACAGGATAAATATCTGGGCCAAGTTAAGGCAAAAGGACTATAGAATTCATTAACAAAGGCTGTGTCTAACTTCAGTTCAAGAGACTTTCATTCTGAAAATAAAGTTGTCTGGTGTAAAAAAAAAAAAAAAAAAAAAAAAGTCAATGAACAGGAAAGGCTGAGTAAAAAAGGACAGTTTTAAAAAGTAATATTTCATTCAACATCTTTATTATTCATGCAACATATTAAGTCTTTGTTTATCATCTTTATTCAACACTTTTATTCAAAATAATTATTCTATATTTATCATATTTTTTTGGACATGAGTCAATAATCAAGTAATGTCACGTATTTTTAATTATAACTGAATCAACTTGTAATGAACAGATTATGAATTTGGCACTCTGTTATCTTGTTATTGTTTTTTCTTGGAGGGAACAATTTGTGGGCTCCTGGCCTTTGGTTCCTTCTTCCTTGCATTAAAACAAAGACAAAAAAAATCATGGTTTTTCTCACCAATTCAACACAAGACACATCTGGCTGGAGCACCTAAATCCACTACACCACCAGGCATCATTGTGGTTATATGCTTACCATCTAATGCAGTAAATGGTTTCCTGGGCTACAAGAAACCATTTGGTTTGTCATTCAGTGCAGAATCACCTGAAGGCAGTATTACATTAAGCGAGTGGATGTTGAGTGCCCCATCTATAAAATTATCATCATAATCATTTTCATCATCACTGGAATGAAACTTAATTCTACAGAAGGAACTATAGCCATAACATAACATAAAAGAACACCATGTTCCTTTGTGAGAAATCCCAATACTGAGACTGGCCATGATACAGATGATGTTTTCTATGGACTGTAGGGTAAACCAAGACTGGCATTCTTGTACGGTTAGGAAGATTACTAGCACCTCTTCCTTACTGGTTTATTTCTCATCATCATCATCATGCAGACCTCCTTTCCCACCCTAGGGCAGGGTGAGGAGTGGCAAAGTCCAGACAGCCCAAGTTTGGCCGATCCAATCACCAACAGCACATTTCACTAACACATGCCATCAAAAACAGGCAAACAAAACCAAGGTGGTCCCGTACTTACAAATGGGCTACGTTCCAAGAAACTGCTCGTAAGTTGATTTTTTCGTAAGTCAAAAATGCATTTAATATAACTAACCAACCAAACATCAAAGCCTAGCCACGCCTACATTACATGTGCTTAGAACATTACATTAGCCTACAGCTGGGCAAAATCATTAACACAAAGCCTATTTTAAAATAGTGTTGAAAATCTCATGTTATTTATTGAATTTTAAAGCACAGTTTTTTTTTTTTTTTTTTTTTTTTTTTTTTTTTTTTTATATAATGCAGGGGAGAAGGAACCAAAGGCCAGGAGCCCACAAACTACATTCTACATTCATAACATCAAAAAAATTGTAACCACTGTTCGTAAGTAGCGGACCACCTGTATTTCCAACACAAACACAATTATTCCAACATTTATGATGGAGTGTGCTGGTAATGAATGGCCAGGAGGAAAAGTTAGCCGCCAATCCCCCCACCAGAGCTGTGTCCTGCCTTCCCCATTCCTATTTCCTTCCCAAACAACACAGTATCCTTCCTCCTCATACTTTTTGCTGACTTGTTCATAGTGCTGTTACCCATATAGCCTTCCTTTAATAATTTCTAGCAACACAGAGGGTGGAAAACTGTTGGCAGACTTTTTCTCATGGCTGTAGGAGAGAGAGAGAGAATATCACACTCCTTACCACACTTTTGAGATATGGGGTCACTCTAAAAGTACACACTATTATTCTTTATATATTTTAGTGATTGCTCTGAAAATACATAGAACTACATGTGACAGAAAATTCTATGGTAAGAGGCACCAGGTTTACAAATCTATATCCTTTTCTTTGTAACCTGGTCAAAATTTCTGCCCTTTTTGAAGCTTATTTCATTTTCTTTTTTTAATGCAAAGAAGAAGGAACCAAAGGCCAGGAGCCCACTAGGACAAGGATGTGAAAAAAGCTGCAAAAGGGTGAAATTATGGGCCAAGTTGGTGTAAAATGGGTATAGTTTTCATTTGCAGTACTATAGTCGTGGTGGGCGACTCTGAGGTTGTCATAATCGTACCCTGGCAACCTACTATTCAAAAGTGCATCCAATTTCATGTATAACATAAGACGCAAGTGATTCGTGTATAATATGCTTGTGTATAATAACATTCATGTATAATATACAAAATCGGAAGCACTTTTGAACAGTAGGTTGCCAGGGTACGATAATGAGAACCTCAGAGTTGTGCGCTGTGACTATAGAATATGCTGTTGTACTCATTTATTTTCAAACACATACTTGAAATTCCACCACATGAGGAGGACCATCAGATATAACAGACTATCGGTTTTATCGGATCAGGCCGTCCTCCAATTGGTCCGTTATATCCAGGAGGGATGGAGTGGAGAGGTATATGAGAGAGGGGGGTGTGAGTTGGGAGCAGGGCAATGAAATGGCAGGGGACAGGGCAACAAGGAGGCGATTTGTTTGTGGCCACCTCGTATGGGATTTAGGCATCTGGTAATAGATAGATAGTATTGTTCTGTACTACACAACTTGATTATTACATACACAAAATACACATTGCACTCTATTTCATTACAAAATTAAATAATAAGTAAAAATAAATAATTAAATAATAAGTAAAAATATAACAGACCATACTGTTTTTACTCTAACTTGGCCCAGATTTTCATAATTTTGCAGCTTATTTTATGTAAGCAGAAAGAAATAATGCTACCACTCTACATGCTCTCCATAGCACTTCTTCGTGACTAGCATCATACTGTAGCATCAACCTATTCTCCCAACTCAGCATTCAAGATGGAGAGATGAAAATTTTAGGCCAGGTGAAAGTAAAGAGTGAAGGAGCGTTGTGGTGTGGATGTGGATGTGATAGGAAGCGTTAGGAGAAACACACTTAAGGTGGTTTGGCCATGTGGAGAGGATGGAGAATGAGAGACTGACGAGGAGAGTGTATGTGAGTGAGGTGGAGGGGAGGAGAGGGAGGGGGAGGCCAAGGATGAGATGGAGGGATGGGGTGGAGAGATTTATGAGAGAGGGGGAGGTGAGCTGGGAGCAGGGCAATGAAGTGCCAGGGGGCAGGGTGACATGGAGGCAATTTATTTGTGGCCACTCCTTACAGGATCAAGGCATCTGGCAATGATAATAATAATAACAATAATAATAATAATAATAATAAATGGAGTGTATGTTTCGATGTAGGGATTACTGTATTCTTTAATCTCCTCACAATTATACGATACGATAAGAAAGATATTTTGAAACACACACAGGTACATAAAATATTAATGGGGTGTTTGCAATGTCTTTTAAACATGGCTTGTAGTAAAATGTTTAATATAATTTTAAAAGAAGATGTTTAAAATTGACCAAGTAACCATTTTCACCATATCAACCTTTATTTCTTATTTCCTACTGCCTATGATCTCCAGTCCTTCAAAGGCAGTGTGTCCAGGCATGTCAAAATGAATGGCTCTAGAATTTGGCTCTCTGTTATCAGGTTTTTGTTTTTCCTTGGAGAGAACAAATTGTGGCTCCTGGCCTTTGGTTCCTTCTTCCTTGGAAAAAAAAAAAAATGAAGCACCAGTCAGTGATACCATTTCTTAAGTAAACATAACCTCCTACTCACCTCTCCTAGTCAGTCTTTCATTCTCCATCCTCTCCACATGGCCAAATGGAGGGGGAGGGGGGCCAAAATTAACATACCTCCTATTCACCCCTTCACTACCAGGCAAAAGTACTATAAAAAGATTACCTGTGAATTAAAAAAAAAAAAAAATCATATCCTCATACTGAAGAGGTTAGGTTTTAATAGTTAGAAAATTGTCAAAAAATAAAATCGTGAGTAATGGACATGATGAGATACAAATTTAAAATACATACAACATTTAAAATACAGGCGAGAAAACATCAATAAAGAGGATCAATAAAGCATCAGCAGAGAGAATCAATAAAGAGCATCAATAAAGCATCAATAAAGAGTATCAATAAAGTATCAATAAAAAGCATCAATAGAGCATCAATAAAGATAATCAATAAAGCATCAATAAAGAGCATCAATAAAGAATATCAATAAAGAGCATCAATAAAGAAAATCAATAAAAATTATCAATAAAGAGCATCAATAGAAAGCATCAATAAAGAAAATCAATAAAAATTATCAATAAAGAGAATCAATAAAGCATCAATAAAGAGTATCAATAAAAAGTATCAATAAAAAGTATCAATAAAGAGAATCAATAAAAGGCATCAATAAAGAGAATCAATAAAGTGCATCAATAAAGAGAATCAATAAAAAGTATCAATAAAGCATCAATAAAGAGCATCAATAAAGAAAATCAATAAAAATTATCAATAAAAAGCACCAATACAGGGATCAACAGAACATCAATACAGGGATCAACAGGGCATCAATAAAAGAGGAACAGAGAATCAATAAAGAGATCCACAGAACATCAATAAAGAGATCAACAGAACATCAATAAAGAGATCAACAGAACATCAATAAAGAGATTAACAGAACATCAATAAAGAGATCCACAGAACATCAATAAAGAGATCCACAGAACATCAATAAAGAGATCAACAGAACATCAATAAAAGAGGAACAGAGAATCAATAAAGAGATCCACAGAACATCAATAAAGAGATCAAGAGAACATCAATAAAAGAGGAACAGAGCATCAATAAAGAGATCAACAGAACATCAATAAAGAAATCAACAGAACATCAATAAAAGAGGAACAGAGCATCAATAAAGAGATCAACAGAACATCAATAAAGAGATCAACAGAACATCAATAAAGAGATCAACAGAACATCAATAAAAGAGGAACAGAGCATCAATAAAGAGATCAACAGAACATCAATAAAGAGATCAACAGAACATCAATAAAGAGATCAACAGAACATCAATAAAGAGATCAACAGAACATCAATACAGGGATCAACAGAGCATCAATAAAGAGCATCAATAAAGACCATCATTATAATCAACTAAGCATCAATAAAGAGAATCGATAGACTCAATAAAGTACAATTTATAAATGTAATCAACACAATTATGAACCTTATGAAACTACATTTTTTTTTTAGTTTACAAAAAATAAAGGTTTTAAAATATAGAGGATTAGGATATAGAGGATTAAAATATAGAAGAGTTAAATATGGTAGATTAAAATAAAGAAGAGTTAAATACAAGAGGATTTGAATATACAGTACTGGATTTAAATACAGAAGATAGAAATATGGAAGACTTTCATATAGATAAGGATCTGAATATAAAGGATTTAAATATAGAAGATATAAATATAGATGATTTAAATACAAGAGGATTTGAATATACACAATTTAAATATAGAACATACAAATACAAAGGATTAAAACAGACTTATAGGGGAGCTGAATAGACTGGATTTAAATACTGAAGATATAAATATACAGGATTTAATCAGGCTTATAGAGGATTTGAATATTCAGGATTTAAATACAGAAGACAAATATGGAGGATTTAAACAGACTTATAGAAGATTTGAATATAAAGGATTTAAATATACACAACTTACATATACAAGATTTGAATATACAGCATTCCTCGTGTGTTGTGGGGAAGGCTCAGTCAGTTACCAGTGTCTATCCTGCACTGTTTTTTGCCTCCAACACCCCTTTTCATGATTTGTAATAATAATAATAATAATAATAATAATCTGTCTACCTATCTATAGCCAGACGCCTTAATCCCGTAAGGGGTTGCCACAAACAAATTGCCTCCATGTCACTCTGTCCCCTGCCATTTCACTGCCCTGCTCCCAGCTCACATTCCAATCTCTCATATACCTCTCCATGCCATCCCTCCATCTCATCCTTGGCCCCCCCCTCCCTCCACCTCACTCATACACTCTCCTCGTCAGTCTTTCACCCTCCATCCTCTCCACAAGGCCAAACCACCTCAGTGTGTTTCTCCTAACGCTTCCTATCACATCCACATCCACACCACAATGCTCCTTCACTTCCTCATTTGTCAGTCTGTCTCTCCATGTGACTCCAGAGGCTCCTCTTAAATAACTCATAATAATAAAACAATAATAATAAACCCAGCCCTAGGGTGGGAAAGGAGGACATGATGATGATGATGATGATGATGATGATAATAATAAATAATAATAATAATAATAATAATAATAATAATAATGATCCTCATCATCTAATCCAGTGTTGGCCCATGAGGAATGTAGGAGCCCGTGGCTAGACAGTTGGTCCTGACATTTAAGATGAGAGTGACCAGCCTCACTCATCCCTAAGTGGCATTACGTGAGAAATAAACCCCAACCACCCCTTGGGCATCACAGCAAACATACAAGCAAGAAAAACATCAAGCAAGCAAAATAATCAAAACAAAAACTCAGGGAACACAATGAGAAAAAAAACAAAAACAAAAAAGTCCTAAATTCTATGGGAAATACGCTGGAGAAAGACAAAAATCTGGGCCAAGTTAAGGTGATGGGAGTGTAGAATATGATGTTAGTCACAAAGAAGTGACATGGAAAGAATGTAGAGCAGTAGCAGTTTTTCAGCCACTGAGCTACGTGAAATAAGTTGCAAAATGACGAGGGTTACCTGTATCTATTCTTTCTTAGGCTTTTACTTTCGTTGGTTATGGAAGCTCCCTAACACCTCTCCCTTAGAGATATATTTTTGGATATGGCTGGTTAATACCCTTTTGTACATTGTGTATGCAGGGTAAGGTGATGTTGGAGGGATTTATGTAACAAGGAAAAGGACAGTAAGGAGTAATATGGGAAATAAATAGCTTAGAAAGAGGTGTTAGGGAGGGGAGAGGGCCACAATATATGTACTAGCCTGTATATATAAGTTACATAAAGGAATACAAATATGGACACAAAGAATACACTACATGGCCATAATTAAAAAAAAATAGACAGCAAATACAAAGAATACACTACACGGGAACAATGAAACATAACTACAGAGAATATATAAAATGGTACAATTAAACAAACATAAAAACAAAGAAGAACACTACATGGGCATAAACAAACAGATATTCTTCACCTACATGTAGACTTTCTAAACTGGTGGTGTTAGGTACAGCCATCGTCACACTCTCTGATGGTTGGGATGCTCATGTTCTGGACAGACAAATGCCAGATGATTTAATTCCGCTGAGAGGGGGTCATAATGGCTGGACAGCACTGCCACTGTCCCCACAAACCCTTTGAAGGTTGGGAACACTCTACCATCAGCAATATTCTAACTATTGCCGCACACTACTCCTCTGAACTGTCTGCTTGCATCCCTCCACCTCCATGACGGGCATGTAGCACCCATCTAGCAACAAACTCTCATCCCTTTTCTGTCCAACTCTCTAATGCAAGAGTTAACCGTTACTCCCAGTCCTTCATGTATGCAACAGGCCAACTCTGGAACTGTCTCCCTCTGTCCTACTGCCTATGATCTCCAGTCTTTCAAATGCAGTGTGTCCAGGCATCTCAAAATAAATGGATCCTGAATTTGGCTTTGTATTGTTTTTTATTTTTCTTGGAGGGAATGGTTTCTGGGCTCCTGGCCTTTGGTTCCTTCTTCCTTGCACAAAAAAAAGAAGAAGAAAAAAAAAAAAGAAAGCCAGATTCTTCTGACCCGAATATCATCTTACCATACTTATATTTCGCGATGCAGTGTGATATGAAGGGAACGTTCAAAGAATCTTATAATACTACACAAGAGATACTTAATAATTTAGTGGTGAATATTGCACTGCCGGTAACACAATAATGGTGACTATTGCACTGCTGGTAACACAATAATGGTGAATATTGCACTGCTGGTAACAATAATGGTGAATATTGCACTGCTGTTAACACAATAATGGTGAATATTGCACTGCTGTTAACACAATAATGGTGAATATTGCACTGCTGTTAACACAATAATGGTGAATATTGCACTGCTGTTAACACAATAATGGTTAATATTGCACTGCTGTTAACACAATAATGGTGAATATTGCACTGCTGTTAACACAATAATGGTGAATATTGCACTGCTGTTAACACAATAATGGTGAATATTGCACTGCTGTTAACACAATAATGGTTAATATTGCACTGCTGTTAACACAATAATGGTGAATATTGCACTGCTGTTAACACAATAATGGTGAATATTGCACTGCCGGTAACACAAAGGGACTGTCTTACCAAATATTTAAGTAACACCAATTACAAACGTTACATAAAAAGAAAGATATAAACAAGACTGAGAGAATACAAAGAGAAGCAATCAAGATGGTCCCTAGCCTGGCAGATCTATTGTACATGGAAAGATGAGAAAAGATGGGTCTGTCTTAAAGAGAGAGAGAGAGAGAGAGAAGGGTGACATGATTGCAGTGTTCAGGGCCTTGATGGGAGTAGACAAAACTGACAAAGATGATCTATTTGTATTGGATGGGGAAGCAACAAAAGGACACGATAAGAAATTGAAGGACGAAATTGCCTGAAGGATATCAAGAAATACAATTTTCCATATAGATGCACTGACCTGTGGAACAGCCTGGGCAAAGACATCATCCAGTCCAAAAATTTGAATGAGTTTATGGCAAAGTTTGACTGGTTGAGAGATGGAGACGGGACCCCACGAGTGTTGCTCATTTCCTGTATATCACAACTTTGTAATACTATACTCAGTTTTTTTTAATGACATAAAGGTGCACTTGACAGGCTGGTTATGACAGGCTGGATGCAACAATACTTCATAATCTCTTTACTCGTTAGCATTATTAATTGACAACACATATCTGAGGGGGAAATTTGGGTTAGTAAATGTTATTCAGACATGTTGGATTCAGCCAATTATCATCAACCTGTCAAGTGCATCTTTGCCACAATTAAAAAAAAAAAAAGACAGAAAGAAAATGAGTATAGGTATACCGTATACAACACAATACCCTGGTGAAGATGTGTAACTACAGAATTACTTTTGATTCACATTTATTCCTATTTTATTTATTTTTAATTTTGGACACTGGATACAGGCTTGATAGTCAACTCCCTGAGGCTCACCAGACCTCTCATGTACCACACATTTTGGTACATATTTTCATCTGTTAAGGAAGCTACCTAACACCTCTTCCACATCTATTTATTTTCCTTATTGCACCTTACCATCCACTTCTGTGCTACTTAAATCATTCTAACTTCACCATACTTTGCATAAGTAACATACAAAACAATATTAACCAGCCACATCAGAAAATAAATCAGTAAGGGAGAGGTGTTAGGGAGCTTCTTCAACCAACATGAAAACAGATCCTTGTCGCCTGCCATGGATACTGGATACACAAAGGGGTGTTTTTTTCACAACTATTTAGCCATGTGTACCTGTGAAATACACCTGACCATTCTCACAGCCACCTAAATTTCCAGGTAAATATACACTCAAACCTCGATTTAAGGGACCTCCATTTAAGGAATTTTGGATTCAAGGGACTCCATATTCTACCTGACAAACAACAACAATATATAAAACAACAACAATATATTTTCATGGCGTTGGTGTTTTGTAATGATACGCAATGTCTAGATTATACACATTAATACTGTATGGATTTTTACACAGTACCCGTAAAATAATATTCATAATCATATAAATAAGTAAGGTAAGTGAAACAATCATTGCATTTCATAATTAGATTGTCTTTATATGTGGTAAAACAAGGGACATTTTCAAGCAAGGGACATTTTCAAGCAAGGGACATTTTCAAGTAAGGGACATTTTCAAGCAAGGGACATTTTCAAGCAAGGGACATTTTCAAGCAAGGGACATTTTCAAGCAAGGGACATTTTCAAGTACAGGACATTTTCAAGTACGGGACATTTTCAAGCAAGGGACATTTTCAAGTACAGGACATTTTCAAGTACGGGACATTTTCAAGTACAGGACAAGTGATTCCCCATTTAGTCCCTTAAATCAAGGTCTGAGCGTATCTCAATGCCCTAAAGAGCTTGTGTTGGGCTAGCCTATACCTGGACTTGGTCGTGTACCTTGTCATTCCACTTGCATAACCCCAGCCACACTCCTGGTGTGATGGTATTTGTGTGGGTGTTGTGATGGTAATTGTGTGGGTGTTGCGACTGTGATTATGTGGGTATTGTGATGGTACTTGTGTGGATGGTGTGATGGTAACTGTGTGGGTGGTGTAATGGTATTTGTGTGGGTGTTGTGATGGTAATTGTGTGGGTGGTGTAATGGTAATTGTGTGGGTGGTGTGATGGTATTTGTGTGGGTGGTGTGATGGTAATTGTGTGGGTGGTGTAATGGTAATTGTGTGGGTGGTGTGATGGTATTTGTTTGGGTGTTGTGATGATTTTTGTGTGGGTGTGGGTGGTGTGACGGTATTTGTGTGGGTGTTGTGATGCTGGTATACAGAAGGATTTACTGTGAGCCAAGTGAGTTAAGCAAAGGGATGAGCTCACTGATCTCATTCAGGCAATAATCGGCCAGCAGGCGGTGATGGTTCGGGTCAGAGCTGGTGGCCCACGTATCCAGGTCAGATTGCTGAGTGACACCGCTGAGCACCACCAGTGTCTTCATACCACAGTTCTTGCCAAACAGGATGTCAGTGTTGCACCTGGGGAAAAAAAAAAAAAAAAAACGGTAAATAATTAGACATCGTCATCATCATCACCATCATTATCATCAATCATCGTCATCGTCTTAGTTGTCATCATCATTATCATCACCACCATCATCTATTATCATCAATCATCATCAATCATCATCGTCAGCATCTTCATCTGAGCTATGAGAGATAAGCTGCAAAAGGGCAAAATTCTGGCCCAGGTCAAGGTGGAAAGGGTACAGAATATGGTGCTAGTCATGAAGAAGTGCAACGGAAAGAATGGAGAGCCATAGCATTGTCATTTTCAACCACTAAGCTACATGAAACAAGCTGCAAAAGGATGAAAATCTGGGCCAAGTTAAGGTGAAAAGAGTATAGAATAAAATGCTAGTCATGAAGCAGTGCAATGGAAAGAATGGAGAGCTGTAGCATTGTCATTTCAACCACTGAGCTGCATGAAACAAGCTGCAAAAGGGCAAAATTCTGGGCCATATTAAGGTGAAAGAAGTATATTGCCTCATATGTCATTTAACATGTGATACGAAGCATTAGGAGAAACACATTGAGGTGGTTTGGCCATGTGGAGAGGATGGAGAGTGAGAGACTCATGAGGAGAGTGTATGTGAGTGAGGTGGAGGGGGGAGGCCAAGGATGAGATGGAGAGGAGAGGTATATGAGAGAGGAGGGTGTGGGCTGGGAGCAGGGCAATGAACTGGTGGGGGACAGGGTGACATGGAGGCGATCTGTTTGTGGCTACCCCTTTCGGCATTATGGCGTCTGGAAATAGATAGATAGATAGATAGACAGCCATTTAACACTCAATCCAATACACACACCTGTCACCAATCATAAGGGTACGTGAAGGGTCCAGGCTGTGTTTCTTGCTGATGACGGAGAACATCAATTCCGAAGGTTTGCCCATGATCAACGCAGGACGCTCAGATACGGTCTCCACACAGCGCACCAAACACCCCGTACCTGCAAACAAACACCTTAACTGTAGTATCGGTAACCTGGGATGGTGTAAACATCTACGCTGTCTGTCGCTGACTCTGGGAATTTAACAGATCTTGAATTTGGCTCTCTGTTATCTTATTTTTGTTTTTGTTTTTTTTGGAGGGAACAATTTACAGGTTCCTGACCTTTGGCTTCTTCTTCCACGCATTAAAAAAAATAATAATAATAATAATTTTCGGGGAGGTCTAGGTTAGGTTAGGTTAGGTTTCTGTGTCCGCCCTCCTCTCTTCCTATTTCTCCCATCCTTCCTGTCACTTTTTATTACTCTTCTTTCCTTTTCAGGTGGCTTTACAACGAATGACAAACCTAATGATTTCCTGTAAGCCATGAAACCATTTACAGTGCTGGGTGGTAACCATATAACCAACCCATACGTGTTCCCTACGTGTCAACAAGTGGGTTGGCAGAGGGTTAGTGCCCCCTCCTGTAAAAGAACTAACTCAAAGACAAACAGCCACTCCTTGAAGGATTAGAGTGTCTGGGTATAGACAGATTGACAGGTTAGGTTAGACTGTGCCAGGTTAGCTTGTCAGGATGTAATGATCAGACAGCTAGGTAATATGTCAAATGGAGTTCATCTGGGTACCATTTCTAATTTTGCCATGATCTAATACAGCTGTAATATAAGTTCTTTAACAATTATTATCCATCCATCCATCATCTAATTCTGTGTTGCCCCATGAGGAGTGTAGCAGCCTGAAGCTAGACAAGCTGGTCCTGACATTTATGATGAGAGTGAAGATTAATCATGTAAAAGATTATCTAATACCAATTATGCATACAATAACTACATTTTGATGAAATGGAGAATATTTAGATACAGGATGCTCTTGTACATCACAGCTTACCATAACCAGTACTTCAATACATTCAACACAAAACAGTAATAGTAATAGTAGTAGTAGTAGCAGTAACAGTGGTAGTAGTAACCATAGTAGTAGTAGTAGTAGCAGTAGGAGTAGCAGTAATATATCAACCCCAGTGCATCTGGACATCCAGACCTATCAAGCCATGGCATGCAATCACCCCTGCAAGGCAGTCTCATGCATTAAACTAGTGTTTCCCTGATGCAGACAGCACCTGCACAAAGCAAGGTATGGGAAAGAATGTGAAGGTTTTGGTTCCTGGATGGATGCTGCATTTGCATCTCTTCACCAAAACAGGGGCACCATAGTAGGCTCCACATCAGCCTGTCATTCGGTTTTGTGGTTCCCACCCAGCACTGTAAACAGTTTCCTGAGATACCTAAGGAAGATGTACTATATCAAATGAGTGGATGGTAACTCCCACCTACCACATTGCAGTAATAGTGGCTGTAATAGTAGCTGTAACTGAAGACTTATTTGAATATGAACCTGGTACACTACAGACTGAAGTTGTCCATCTCCTGCAGTCCACCATCCCATATTCAGTGGGTAGGAAGTCAGGAGGACATTTGTATAACAGGACAGCACAATGGTTTAGTTTAGTTATACTGCACTGTATTGGTGAGAGTGTGTGAAGGCTTTACTTCCCCACCACCAGCATAACACCACCACCAGCATAACACCACCACCTCCCCACCACCAGCATAACACCACCATCTCCCCACCACCAGCATAACACCATCACCTCCCCACCACCAGCATAACACCACCACCTCCCCACCACCAGCATAACATCATCACCTCCCCACCACCAGCATAACACCACCACCTCCCCACCACCAGCATAACACCATCACCTCCCCACCACCAGCATAACACCATCACCTCCCCACCACCAGCATAACACCACCACCTCCCCACCACCAGCATAACACCATCACCTCCCCACCACCAGCATAACACCACCACCTCCCCACCACCAGCATAACACCACCACCTCCCCACCACCAGCATAACACCACCACCTCCCCACCACCAGCATAACACCACCACCTCCCCACCACCAGCATAACACCATCACCTCCCCACCACCAGCATAACACCATCACCTCCCCACCACCAGCATAACAATTGACCTGACCACACCAAATCTGACACAACACGGGGATTGGCTTACTCAGCTGTGCCAATGGAGAGAGAATAATTGTTGTCCGGGTGTGCAGTGTTGGATTACCCAGTGTTGTGCCGTCCACTATGTCAACAACAACAACAAACACTGCACAGAAAGACTTGGGCAAACCAGATCCAATCACTCGTCAGCGTTGGTGCCAACGAAGAGACAGTGTGAGTTACTGAGGTATGAGGCAGCTGATTTGAATGCAGAAGAAGCTGAAGTGCTGATCAAAAACCAACTTTACAGCATCAACAATTACCTGGTATATCTTCTTTATCCATCCATCCATAATCCAATCCTATGTTGCCCCACGAGGAACACAGGAGCCCAGGGCAAGGCATGTTGGTCCTGGCATGTAAGATGAGATGAACATACACAAACACCTACCATGAAATCCCTGGGTGCCTCCTGCTGAAGTGACCAGTGTGTACAGTGCTGATATCCACAACGACAATTCAGAGTAAAAACTATTCTAAACTCACCGAACTACATACTGTTCAGGGAATGGCTCATCTGTGTTAGTGGCAAGGAAGATATTAGGCATCAATCAAACCACATAAAATCTCTGGGTGAATCCTGCTAAAGTGTCCAGCGTCCAGCAAATCCACCCGATAAAAAGCACCATAATAGCAAACCTGGGCACACAAGGTTCGACTGGGGTACGGGGAACTGCTCATCTGTGTTGGTTCCGATGAAGAGGCAGTCGGGGTTGTTCAGGTACGAAGCAGCTCGCATGATCTTGGGGAAATTGAAGTGATCGTCAAACCCCACCGCCACCGCACCAACCTCAGGATCCAGCTTCATCTCATCCACCAACTGCAGGATGTTCTTGCACGGCTCTTCCTGTTGGGTTAAGGAAGGGGGAGGGACGGACCGAGGATGAGATGGAAGGATGGAGTGGAGAGATCTCTGACTGGGGATGAGATGGAGAGATTGAGTGGAGAGATACATGAGGGAGGGAGAGACCAAGGATGTGATGGAGGGATGGAGTGGAGAGATGTGTCAGGGAGAGAGAGAGAGAGACCGACGATGAGATGGCAGGACGGAGTGGAGAGAAACATGAGGGAGAGACGAAGGATAAGAAGGAGGGACAGAGTGGAGAGATCTGTGAAGGAGGGACAGACGGAGGATGAGATGGAGGGATGAAGTGGAGAGATTATATGAGGGAAGGAGGTGTGTGTTGGGGGGAGAGCAGCCAAATGGTATAAGCCAGAACAACATGGAGGTGATTTGTTTGTGGCCACCCCTGATGAGATTAAAGCAGGTGATTATACAAAGGGAATATACTGTTAACTTTACTCTTGTTATCACCACTCAGTTACATTCAAGATAGATAGCACTCTATAGCTGTACTCTAATTTGTACTAGAACTGCCATCTCTCCATCTTGAATGCTGAGTTGTAACAATATAACAATAATCCTTCCTTCCCCTCGCCACCAATACATGCGTGAGCTGTGTTAACCTCAATGTCCAGGGCAATGGGCCACACACTCATTCACTCATCATTCCAGCCCACAGAATCCTTCCTCCCCCTCACCATCAATACAAGTGTGTGTTGTGCAGTGCAATGGGCCATGCACTCATTCACTCATCATTCCAGCCCCCAGAATCCTTCCTCCCCCTCACCATCAATATATGCATGTGTTGTGCTAACCTCATTCTCCAGTGCAATGGGCCACACACTCATTCACTCATCATTCCAGCCCACAGAATCCTTCCTCCCCCTCACCATCATTACAACCATGTATTGTTCTCACCTCCTTGTACTCATACGATACTCCCACTTGCTCCAGTTCCTTCGAGATGCCGCTGCTGCCAACAATGTACACCTTCTTCTCGAAATTCTGTTGCTTCAGGTATTCAGCCAACACATACGCTGAACTCACGATGTTGTCCTGAAACACACATCACCAAGAAGAAGAAGAAAACTGTGATTTGGTAACATTTCACACCACTGTTTCACCACAACTACAATTACTTTTACCCAAGAATGCACAGTGAATATTAGTCTATCTCTTTATCTATCTATCTACACACACACAAACACACACACACACACACACACACATATATACATACCAAAACATATACATATAGATATACATGCATACATACATACGGGTACATATACACATACAGTACATACCATACATCCATCCATACCAGTATATATACACATACAAACATACATACATACATACTGGTACATACAGACATACAGTACATACATACATATATGAAGGCAAAGCACACAGGCTAAAGGTAGTGAAATGGGGTGCCTTCATGTGGTGGCATGTTTATAACTGGGCAGCTCTGCCATCCGGTTATACAAACATCCCTCAACTACCTCCCTGCAGACGCACAACTTCAGCCTGCAGTCCACTGGGTTCCCAATGAGCCTGACGCCCACCAACGAGCATTTACCTTCGATGCCTTGAATCCGAGGGTGTCGCACTTCGTAACATACTCGTCACGCGACCTGGTGGAGTTGTTGGTGACGTAAAAGACCTTTTTACCCAGATCCTGAAGCATGTTGATGGCGACATTGGCTTCCCCTATTAATTTGCTGCCAACCCATATCACTCCTGAAATACAACACACCATCACCACCACAACACACCATCACCATCACAACACACCATCACCACCACAACACACCATCACCACCACAACACACCATCACCATCACAACACATCACCACCATCATGACACACCATTATCATCACAACACAACATTACCACAATAACCACCATGTATGTGAGTGTGGGACTGAAAGGCATAGGGAGACCGAGGATGAGGTGGAGTGGTGAGGCAGACGCATAGGAATCTGAGTTGTGAGGTATGGAGGAAGGGCAGCTTGTTGGTGGTAAAAGTGACATGGAGGCAGTTTGTTTGTGGCTACTCCTTCCAAGGATAAAGCGTCTGGCTATTGATAAACAGACAGATATGGTTCAGTGTATAACCATCATCATCATCATCACCAGTATCACCATCACCATCATCATCATCATTATAATTATCACCAGTATCATGAAGTCACAGAGTGTGCAGTGAGATTGGATGGTGAGGATATGGAGAATGTGAGTGCATTCAAGTACTTGGGTAGTGTGATGAGTAAGGATGGAACTTTGGGGGATGAATTACGTGAAAGGGTACAGCAGGGAAGGAAGGTTGTTGGTACACTGAAAGCAGTGATGAGAAATAGGGAGGTGAGTATGGAAGTTAAGAAGTCACTGCATGATGGTATTGTGATCCCTACCCTGACGTATGGAAGCGAGGCATGGACCTTGCAAGAGGGGAACAAGTCAAGAGTGAGAGCAGTGGAAATGAGTTACTTGAGAGGAGCATGTGGAGTGACGTGGAGGGACAGGTTGACGAATGAAGAAGTGAAGGAACATTGTGGGGTAGATGTGGATGTGGTTGAGAAGATTAGGAGAAATACACTGAGGTGGTTTGGACATGTGGAGAGAATGGAGAATAAAAACCTGACTAAGAGGGTGTATGTAGGTGAGGTGGAGGAAGGGAGAGGGAGGGGCAGACCGAGGATGAGGTGGAGGGATGGAGTTGAGAGGTATATGAGGGAGGGGGGGGTGAGTTGGGGGGAGGGTAGTCAAATGGTGGGTGACAGAGTGACTTGGAGGCGTTTTGTCTGCGGCCACCCTTTGCGGGATTAGGGCGTCGGGCTATAGATAGATAGATAGATAGATCATCATAATCATCATCATCATCACCACTATCATCATCATAAACATCATCACCATCACCATACAAAATCATTATCATCACCATCACCACATCATGCAAAATCATCATCATCATCATCACCATCAGCATACAAAATCATTATCATCACCATGAAGAGAAGACAGAGGGGGGTGCAAGGAACAGTGTGGTGGACTGAAGAGGTGAGACAGGCTGTGGCACAAAAGAAGAAAGCATACAATGAATGGATGAGAAATAGGGGCGTGGAAGAAGTTGAGAGGCAGAAGAGAGAGTTATATGCAGAAAGAAAGAGAGAGGTGAAAAGATTAGTAAGAGAGAGTAAGAAAAGAGTGGATGAGGAATTTGGAAGGAATTTGAGTGTAATGTGGAGGGACTGTAAGAAAATGTTCTGGAAAGAGGTGAAGAGAGTAAGACAGGGTGGAAGTGAAGTTAGCAGGGGAGTGAGAGATAAAAATGGTAGATTACTAGTGGAGAAGGGAGAAAAAGTGAGCAGATGGAGAGAACACTTTAAGGAATTGTTGAACATAAAGGATGGAAGTGATGTGAGTATAAGTGGCTGGGGAATGGCTGGGAGAAGGAGGGAGGTGAGAAGACAGGAAGAAATCAGTAGGATAGAAGTTGTGGAAGCAATGAAGAAAGTTAAATTGGGGAAAGCCCCAGGAATTGAGGGAGTGTGTGGTGAAATGTTGAAGCATGGGGGAGAGATAGTAGTAGAATGGATGTGGAAGATGTGCAGATTGGCCTGGGAGGAAGGTAGAGTCCCGGAGGATTGGAAGTCAGGTATAATTATTCCCTTGTACAAAGGAAAAGGGGAAAAAGAAGTGTGTGGTAATCACAGGGGCATTTGTTTTCTTAGTATAATAGGAAAAGTGTATGGTAGGATACCACTTATTGACAGAGTTAGAGAAAGAACAGAGAAATTAGTTGGAGAAGAACAGGGAGGCTTTAGGAAGGGAAGAAGTTGTGTAGATCAGATATTCATTCTTAGATCTTTAGTGGAAAAGTTTCTAGAGAAGGGAAAGAAGTTGTATGCAGCTTTCATGGATTTGGAGAAAGCATATGACAGGGTGGATAGACAAGGATTGTGGAAAGTATTAAGAATATATGGAGTAGATGGGAAGTTGTTGAATGCTGTGAAGAGTATGTATGATGGTGCTAAGGCTGCAGTGCGTGTGGATGGTGAACTAAGTGAATTTTTCTCTTTGAAGGTTGGGTTGAAACAGGGATGTGTCATGTCTCCATGGTTGTTCAACTTGTACATGGATGGGGTAATAAAAGAGGTACAAGGTAGGGTAGTGGATGTTGGAGTGGCCCTGGTGAGAGAGGATAGTGTTTGGAAACTCCCTGTACTGTTGTTTGCAGATGATACTGGGTTGTTGAATGAAGACGAAGGGGAGCTGCAAGGCTTGGTGGATGAGTTTGGGAGAGTGTGTAGGAAACAGAATCTAAAGGTGAATGTAGGGAAGAGTAAAGTGATGGTCTTTGAGAGAGGTGAAGTCAGTGAATGTACAGCAAGGTTGGATGGTGAGGAACTGGAAAATGTGAGTACGTTTAAGTAGTTGGGTAGTGTGATGAGTAAGGATGGAGGTTTGGAGGGTGAGGTGCTTGAAGGGGTACTGCAGGGAAGAAAGGTTGCTGGTTCTTTGAAAGCAGTGATAAGAAACAGGGAAGTGAGCATGGAAGTGAAAAAGTTACTACATGACAGTATTGTGATACCAACTCTAATGTATGGAAGTGAAGCTTGGACATTGTTGAAAAGACACAAGTCAAGAGTGAGAGCAGTGGAAATGAGTTATTTAAGAGGAGCCTGAGGAGTCACATGGAGAGACAGGCTGACAAATGAGGATATAAAGGAGCGTTGTGGTGTGGATGTGGATGTGATATGGTCAGACTCAAATATGAAGTCCGTTTGGGTGGGGCCCGCGTGAGGATTTCCCTCTCTACAGCTCTGCCAAACCTCCTCTCTCTCTCTCTCTCTCTCTCTCTCTCTCAGCTGATTGAGAAAGTTTTTATATATTTATAAGTTTTGTTTTCTTCTATATTGTTTCGACCTTTTTTCCACATCACCACTGAGGTAAAAGTCTTGGCACTTTTTTTTTTTTTTTTTTATAGAGGTTTCCCCAGTAGGCATAAGTCCTCTCTCTGATCTTTCTTCTCAAAAATACTTGTTCACATTGTAAATAAGTTCTTTCTCTCGACTGTGGAGCACACAAGAGCGAGTCGGAGTAGCTGCCATCGTGGGTGGGGATCAGGGAGGAAGTGACCAGTCACCTGTAGTCTGAGGTGGGTGTCCTTGACCTCTGGCAACGTCGGAAAGCGACGTTGTCACGTGGTGTGGAATTTATACAAATCATTGCTATTATCCTAAAAAGCGACACATTCATAGCACTATATAGCCTTATTTAATATATTTAATAAGTACAGTGTATTTAATATACAATTTCAAATAGTAAATAGCTGACATATGACAGAGAGAGAGATAGGTACTGGGGTTGATGCGGCAGAGCTGTAGAGAGGGAAATCCACTCTCGGGCCCCACTCAAACGGACTTCATATTTGAGTCTGACCTTAGGAAGCGTTATGAGGAACACACTGAGGTGGTTTGGCCATGTGGAGAGGATGGAGGGTGAATGACTGACAAAGAGAGTGTATGTGAGTGAGGTGGAGAGGGGGAGAGGAAGGGGGAGGCCGAGGATGAGATGGAGGGATGGGGTGGAGAGGCATATAAGAGAGGGGGGTGTGAGTTGGGAGCAGAGCAGTGAAATGGCGGGGGACAGGGCAACGTGGAGGCGATTTGTTTGTGGCCACCCCGAACAGGATTGAGGCGTCTGGCAATAGATAGATAGATCACCATCACCACACCAAAATCATCATCATCACCATCATAATAATAACCCATATCACTGTTTCCCACTCATTAACACACCTTCCATGCAATAAAGTATGGAAAACATTTGCAAATAAATGTTCATCACCATTTCCTTATCATCATTATTCTCCGTATTCTCAGTATCCTCATCCACCACTATTTGCCTCAGGATCTGTTATGAAATACGTGAGTTTTGTAGGTTTAATACAGCCGTGTGGAATCAGTACATATAAATTAATAAAATACATGACTCAAGGGAAATACATAACGAAGGTGACAATGACGTGACCTCAGAATGTCATTAGAATGCCGGTTCTAGGAATGCCCACATGGCGTTATGTATGTCATGAATAACGCTTAAATTAACAGACGTAATACCTATGAGAGGCTGCTAACTGTACATACCGTCACAGTCCGTCAAAACCGTGTCAAAACTGTCAATAAATAGCTTGAAATTACTGCTGGTCAAACGCTCTGGCAGGCTGGCCATTGTTTTCCGCGTGTTGACGATTTCGGAACTAACCACTTACGGCTCAATTTTACGAATGAAGTTTACCGATAACGTATTTTATATTTTATTTTTGGTAATAAGAGATTGTCGTATTCAAATTACCAATAGTTTGTTATTACCCTGATGTCTTCCGCTAAGTGATGATTTCGTGACTATCTTCTTACGGCTCTATTTGGTACCTTTTATTGGATATGTAGTCCTCATACAATAAACATTTTCAATTAATCATCATCTTTTTTGTATGGATCTATAATTAGTGAAAGTAGTGGGATTACTATAACAAATTTTTAGCCTCAAATTTTCACCTTGCTGGTCAGAAATCTCGCTCCCTTATAGAGATTTCTACATTATTGGCGATATACCAGTATTCAGAGGCCATTTTCATGCTATTGTATGGAGACTGTTAGCATTAGCGTTCTCTTTTTACAGAATATTTAGCGGAATTTATGGCTTTGGATATGGCAACCAACTCCACTACGAAGAAGGAGAATACCCGAGTCGTTTGGCTTGGTTCCACTTTTTCCGCTATTTCTGCGTATGTAAGGTATTTTTAGCGTATTTATTAACATTTGATGGTATATAAGTACATTTCCTAATAATCTCATCTTAAATACTCAATATCCAAGCCTTTATCATCAAAATATGAGTATAGTTTTGTTGCTCCACTTTTCCCCAATATATGTGCTTATATAAGGTATTTCTCAGTTATTTTATCACAGTTCGAGTTGATTTTCTATGTATATGTTCTCAAATGCTCAGTATCGAAGCCTTTCCAATCAAAATTCGCGACGAAATTAGGATTAAAGGCGAGCTAGACCTACGCCCCCTTTTCCCCTTCTGATGCGCCTGGTGGTTTAGTGATTCAGACCCCCCACTCCAAGCAATGGCCATGCAAAGATTTTATTTCCAAGGGTTGACTGGCTTTCATATAGTCAGTCGTATTTCCACGGTGTGCTTTGAGATTTTTAAGTCCTATAATGCCATCAGGGGAAGTCCTGTCTTAAGGGGTGACCACAAACAAATCACCTCCATGTCGCCCTGACCCCCCACCATTTCACTGCCCTGCTCCCAGCTTACCCCACCCCCTCTCATATACCTCTCAGGGGAAGTATCAGTCCATTATCCTAACTTAGCCTATCCTCGGGACCCTACTCCTGAAAAAGGGAGAAATATTGGACTGGCTTTTTGGCTAAATGTTTAAGAGAGGCCAGAATTGCAGTTCAGGTGGCCATTTTGGTAGAGAGGTGGCCTGCAGTCTCAGTGGACCCAGGTTCAAATCTGAAGGCAGGGAACAGCTGAAGGACTTGAATTTCTATCTGTCTTTCTATCTATTGCCAGACACCTTAATCCCATAAGGGGTGGCCATAGACAAATCACCTCCATGTCGCCCTGTCCCCTGCCATTTCACTGCCCTGGTCCCAGCTCACATCCCCCTCTCTCATATACCTCTCCACTCCATCCCTCCATCTCATCCTTGGCCTCCCACTCCCTCTTTCCCCTTGAATTTCATTTTGAAAAATATCCCCACTATTACCAGTACACCAGTCTCGCATCTGGCAAATAGCATGTATTCAGTATGGACAGTGGGTGTTAGTGCTGAAGTGGTGACATGTGGAGGTGTGTGGTATGTAGGAGGACTGGTTGGCCTCAAGGAATGGACAGTTAAGCTAGTGCCCAGAGCCAGACACATCAAAAAAATAGAGAGAGAGAGAGAGAGAGAGGTAGTTTGAAGTGTTTTATTTCTGTTTAACCAGCAGCAAATTCTTCAAAAACACTTGTCTAAAACTGTATTTGTACTGGGGAAAAAATAAATGATATGTGGAGTACTTATTTACTGTGACATATATTGATGATTTGTACTATAAGCTGTAGCACAAATTACAAAACTGAAATTGATAGATATTACACACCTAAAATATTATTGTAGCCTATAATACAAAGGTGAAATTATAACTGATATTACATAGCTAAGATTTATAGTAGATACAGTATAACAAAGCTAAGATTATTGCAGATCATAGCAGATAGCACAAAACTAAGAGTGTAGCAGATATTACAGAACCATTACAGTAGGCCTATAGCTGATATTACAGAACTACATCCATAGCAGATAGTACACAACTAAAATTATAGCTGATATTACATGACTAACATTATAGCAGATATTACACAACTAAAATTATAACAAATATTACAGAACTAAAATTATAGCAGATATTACAGAACTAAAATTACAGCAGATATTACAGAACTAAAATTATAGCAAACATTACAGAGGCAAAATTATAACAGATATTACCTACCTACCAATTGCCAGACGCCATAATCCCGTAAGGGGTGTCCATTTGACTTTGAGTTATTTGTTTTACAGGGAGGGGCACTAACCCTCCACCAACCCACTTGTTGACACGTAGGGAGCACATATGGTTTGGTTATATGGTTACCACCCAGCGTTGGAAATGGTTTCTTGGCTTACAGAAAACCATTTGGTTTGTCACTCTGTGTAAAGCCACCTGTAAAGGAAAGAAAACCTATAAGAAGTGACAGGAAAGATGGGAGAAATAGGAAGAGAGGAGGACAGGCACAGAAAAAGAATGATAAAGGCTAAGGAAGAAGTAGGCAGCACTACATCAAGTGAGTGGATGATGGTGAGAAATAGGAAGAGAAGAGGGCAGGCACAGAAAAAGAATGATAAAGGCTAAGGAAGAAGTAGGCAGCACTACATTAAGTGAGTGGATGATGGTCACCACCACCTACCACTATAGCAAATATCACAGAACTAAAATTATAGCATATATTACAGAACTGAAATTATAGCAGATATTACAAGACTAAAACTGTATCACCTTTTACAAAAACTAATACGCTGGTTCATTTACAGTAATCTCCATCTCTTCCAGATCAACAGCCGTGTGGACCTCCATCTTATCTACCTTTGGATTCGGCATTTCTTCGTGTACCGTATGTATTTATTTTATTGCTGCTGTACTTTTGTGTGTGTGTGTGTGTGTGTGTGTGTGTGTAATAAGGGTCATGTGTAAACCTGAAATTGTAAAGTGGGATGCAAGCCCGAAATTTATTACAGTTTTTTAAAGGATTTGACAATGATGGAACTTCATCCTGTATGGGTCTATCTATCTATCTATCTGTTGCCAGACGCCTCAATCCCGTTTGGGGCGGCCACAAACAAATCACCTCCAAGTCGCCCTGTCCCCCGCCATTTCACTGCCCTGCTCCCAACTCACACCCCCCTCTCTGGTTGCTGGCTGCATTCTCGCATATGGGATGCAGGCCGACCATACCTAATAACCACAGGTGTTCCATAAATGACCTACAGTAATTAGAGGTTGGCATTTCACTCTGCAATTTAAGGCTTAAGTATACACCATGAAAAGATGAACCTGGTAATCATAGAATTAATTTTATGATGTTGTTTTCCATTGACTCGATCGTATAGGTATATGTGAAGCTGCAGTACGTGGTGGAAACCTTTTTGGCCCATCAGATGGAGCCAGGATTACATGGCCTTGATTGATGAGTGAATGGAAGCATGGCCCATTGAATTAAGCAGACTTTGGCTGTCAGGACACTGCTACTCCTCACCCTGCCCTAGGATGGGAAAGGAGGTCCGTATAATGATGATGATGATGTGTTCTTGGGCTTATCTTGAACCCAGTGAACTACCTGCTAAGGCTGTCTGTCCCCTGTGGTACTATTCTCATTTTGGATGATAGGGAAGGGTTGAGAGGCATTTGTATAAGCAGGCAGGTGTTAGTGGCACAACAGGAAAATGTCTGTCAGTAGCAGTGAAGGAGGCAGTCAAGGCTACATCTAAACCATCCACTTTAATAATGTTCCTCTGAGCTGAATGTAATTCTTCCGATGAGAGCGTGATATTCAGATTGTAAATATGCTACAGGAACAGTATTGGTGTAGCCAGGGATGATATGTACTGTACATCATTGTTCTCTGTGGTGCCCAGGGGTATGTCAGGATTCCAGGGGCTTGATTGGTGAGTGAACGAGTGTGTGGCCCTTTTTGCGCGTCAAACTGTTGATTAGTTCTCTCTCTGTTGTGTTTTCTCTTCCTGTACTTTCTGAACCCTGCCTCACCTCATATTTAGATGAAGAGGAGGGGTTCAGTTGATGATGATGAGAAAAAGAGGTTTGGATGATGATGATGATGGTGATGAATAAGAAAAGAAGCTGGGATGATGGTGATGGTGATGATGATGAGAAAAGAAGTTCAGATGATGATGATGATGATGGTTAGTGTTATGCCTTTCATTTCCATAATCATGTTCTACAGTACCAGTGTCAGATCCAGGATTTTGAAGAGGTGGGTGCTTTTTTGGCCCATAGGGCCTGAAGGGCTGCCGGAGGCCCTTGATCATGATCATGCATGTGAAAGGGCCAGAGGCTTGCAGACGGGGGTCTGGGTCCCGTTTAAGGGCCCAAGAATATTTTCACATTTTTAACACAATTTGGTGGCATTTGGTGCAGTCTGTGTGACTGAAAGCATTACCAAAATCCACAAGAAATTTACCTTTCAATTTTATATTTTTTGATCCAAATGAATTTTTTTTTTTTCTTCTCCCCCCAAATGGGGGTGCATCTGCTCCCAACGCACCCCACTTGAATCCGCCATTGAGTACAGTACTGTACAATATTTATGCAATTTTAGGTGTTTTAAGCAGCCAGAAAATATATATGTAAATATGACTCCCACATCCTGAAGGTGCCAGGTGAAAGGAATGTAACTCTTGATTGATGTGATTTTACCATTTGAAATCACCTATAATCCATTCACCTTATTGTGGCCCTTATTTTCGTCTTTTTGCAGCTTATTTCACATAGGTCAGTGGTGAAATAAGATACAGCTACAATTCAATATCCTTTTCATTGCACCTCTGTATGACCAGCACCATATTCTAGTGTTAAATCTGTTACCACTATGCATTCACGATGGAGTGATGGCAATTTTAGGCCAAGTTAAAGTGAAAGGGCACAGAGATTAAAGTCAGTTGGAAAAGAGAAAGGAACTGTCATGTCTGTAGAAATGTATGAGAATTCTCTTCAAAGTTCAAAATATTTTTTGAAAAATGTGTACAATTTCATAGAATGCCATGAAGGCCATGCAATTTGTGTTGTGGACCTGCTGCTGGCTTACTACTGCTGACTTGCTGTGTAACGATGTTTGTGGGAGTGCATTGTACGTGGCACCTAATGTTTATACTTCTGCTGACTTGGTGTGTAACGGTGTTTGTGGGAGTGCGTTGTACGTGGCACCTAATGTTTATACTACTGCTGACTTGCTGTGTAACGGTGTTTGTGGGAGTGCGTTGTACGTGGCACCTAATGTTTATACTACTGCTGACTTGCTGTTATAACGGTGTTTGTGGGAGTGCGTTGTACGTGGCACCTAATGTTTATACTACTGCTGACTTGCGTGTACCGTTGTTTGTGGGAGTGCATTGTACGTGGCACCTAATGTTTATACTTCTGCTGACTTGGTGTGTAACGGTGTTTGTGGGAGTGCGTTGTACGTGGGCACCTAATGATTATGTTGGCAGGTGATGGGACAAGTGTATGCCATCTGGTGGTTTGATGTTCAGAACTACGTGGATTCAATCCCAGGCTGACCCAGTGAAGTGTAATGGTATGAATGTCATTGAAACAAACTTGACTGATCTGCCACAAGACCCAACAAGCTGTCATAAAAACACCCCTGCAGATTCTGTCCCACCAGCCCTGAGGGAGCTGGCAGGTGCTCAGTGTGGACAGTGGATATTTGCACGAGAGTAGTGGCATGAGAAGATGTACAGGGCGTCAGAGAATGGGCTGTAAAGTCTGTGGTGTAGAATCATACACATAAAAGAATAATAATAAAATACAATACAGTGCATTGTTGCATTGTGTGCAAAATCTGAAATATTGCCTGTGTTCAGTATGGACAGTGGATATTTGCACCAAAGTAATGGCGTGTGAAGATGTGCAGGGCATCAGAGAATGAGCTGTAAAGTCTGTGGTGTAGAATCATACACATAAAAGAATGATAATACAATACAGTGCATTATTGCATAAAATACAATACAGTGCATTGTTGCATTGTGTGCCGAGGCTGAAATGATTGTCTAATGACAGCTCTCGTTGCAGGTCCAAGTGAAGGCAGACCACACAAGGACCAGTAATGCCTCAGAAGCAACAAGTTGGTGGCTGTCAAGAGTGAGGACTGACTTAAACACATCAGGAAAGATCAGACCACCCAAGGCTTAAACACATTGTGAAAGATTAGACCACCTGAGGCTTGTAAACACTTTGTTGATGCCTTACTAGACACTGGTGGCTGTCAAGAGTGACAACTGACTTAAACACATCAGGAAAGATCAGACCACCCAAGGCTTAAACACATTGTGAAAGATTAGACCACCCGAGGCATGTTGACACGTTGATGATGCCTTACGAGACACTGGTGGCTGTCAAGAGTGAGGACTGACTTAAACACATCAGGAAAGATCAGACAATCCGAGGCATGTAAACACTTTGCTGATGCCTTACTAGACACAGTCACAAAGGACCCATTATGCAGACACAAGTGATGTCACACCTGCTTTGCTGACCAAGAGAGAGAGTGAACCAGACTCAGTGGTACTTGCTAGATCAGTGCAGGAAATGCTTAAAAATTACTAGACACAGTCACAAAGGACCTATTATGCAGACACAAGTGATGTCACACCTGCTTCGCTAACCAAGAGAGAGAGTGAAACAGATCGTAATGTTGTCAGTGATACTCACTAGATCAGTGCAACAAATTATAAAAAGTTACTAGACACAGTCACGTAGGACCAGGTATGTAGACGCAGGTGTTGTCACTCCTGCTCTGCTAAGCAACGGAGAGAGAAACGGACCATAATGTTTTGAGTGGTACTTACTATATCAGTGCAAGAAATGCTAAACAATTTGTGGGAAGCACAAATTAATCTGTCTGCCCATCTGTAAACAGATGACTTAATCCCAGAAGGGGTGGCCAAAGACATAGCTATTTCCTGTGAGGGTGTGGGGAATGGAAATTATAGTTAGAATTAGCTCAGCTGTTGAAAAAAAAAAAAAAATCATGTGAAAGAACAGGTATGTAATGTTGTTTATTAAAAGAAACAGAAGCATCATTATGGCATCAGTTAGAGAAGAAAAAGATGAAATATTAAATAGTAAGGAAGAAAGAAAAGAAAAAGAGGTACCTGATTGTGAGAAGGATGGAACAGCATGCGCAAGGAAGGAGGATAAAGACAAAAAATATGAAAAAGTTGATCGTGAGGACAATGGAAAAGAATGCATTAGGGAAAATGATGATAAATTAGGTAAACACACAGCAAAGGGGAAGAAATTTCAGTGTTTGGAATGTGATAAATGGTTCCTGTACAAAAGTCAGCTTGAGGTACATTCCATAAGCCATTCAGGGGAGAGGAAGTACAAATGTGACCTTTGTGGCAAATTGTGTGGAACAAAAAGCAACCTGAGCCAGCACATCAGGAGTCATGCTAAGATAAGGAAATTTCAGTGCTTGGAGTGCGGGAAGAGATTTGCCCGAAAAAAGACCTTGGCCGAACATTCAGCGACTCACACTGAGGAGAGAGAGTTTGAGTGCTGTAAGTGCGGGAAGCTTTTTATCAACAAGCATAATCTGGCGAGGCATCTTGTTAGAGTGTGCTCGAGAAAGAAAAGCTTGGAGTGTTTGGAGTGTGGGGAGCTGTTTGCCTCAAGTGGAGAACTTTCCAAACACTCTTCCAGCCACCCGGGGGAGCAAACGTGCCTGGAATGCGGCAAGACGTTTATTAATAAGAAAACACTGGCCAGACACCAGGTCGTCCACTCGGGGGTGAAGAACTTTGAGTGTCTAGAATGCGGCAAACTGTTTCTGCGCAACGGTGACCTCGCTCGACACACAGTGGTTCACTCGGATGTCAAAAAATTCAGCTGTCTGGAGTGTGGGAAGGCGTTTGCTCGTAAGGAGAGCCTCACCAGTCACTCCCTCACTCATTCTGGGATTAAGAAGTTCAAGTGTGATGTTTGTGATAAATGGCTCTCCACCAAAAAGACTTTGGCCATTCATGTTGCTAAGCACTTCAAAGAATAGGGTCCTTATCAGTGTTTTTGTAGAGAGAGAGAGAGAGACCGAGAGACCCCTGTACAAAATGCTGGCAGTTGTTGATAATCAGACACAATTATAAGATTCCTTGGTATTTACTTATTCTGTTTACCGGTAGTTATTTCTGATACACTGGACTCAATAAATTGGACCAGGAGAAGTACACTCAAACCTCGATTTAAGGGACCTCCATTTAAGGGATTTCTGATTTAAGGGACTTCATATTCTAAATGACAAACGAACAGGACCATTCAAAAAGTTGGCTGCTTAAAACATTAATATGTTTCTTTATACAGTACCTGTAAAATAATATTCATAATCATGTAAATAAGTAGGATAAGTGAAACAATCATTGCATTTCATAATAAGACTGACTTTATATGTTGTAAGACAATGGACATTTTCAAGTAAGGGACAAGTTGATTCCCCATTTAGTCCCTTAAATCGAGGTTTGAGTGTATATACGATAATTCCATAAGGATATAGTAAACCCTTCATAAGTCAAACTATATGTGGCTCAAGGGTATTTTGACTTACCAGATTTTCCGACTTAGCTACCAGAAATAATTGCCAAAAAAGTATATTACCCCTCAGTAGTGCCAAATTATGTATGATTACTTGTTTGTGAACACTAAAGAAGCATTTATAAAGCAATAGAAATAAACAATAAGAACAATTCAGTGTATGTCATAGGCTAGGTTAGGATAGGAGGTTGCATAAGTGGAGGGGTGTAACTTACTTAATTACATAAAGTTCTGCACTTATTTACTTCACTTTACAATCATTTAATCTAAAATGTATCACTTGGAATATAATAAACTAAAATGTAACCCTTGGAATAAACACTAAGCCACACCTTGGTCAGAGTTTGACTTAACGGAAATTCCACCTTCTGCAGAGTTGACTTATTGAGGTTTTACTGTATTAAAGACATTATTATGTTGCTGGTTCCTTGAAAGCAGTGATAAGAAACAGGGAAGTGAGCATGGAAATGAAAAGGTTACTACATGACAGTATTGTGGTACCAACTCTAACTTATGGAAGTGAAGCTTGGACATTGTTGGAGGGACACAAGTCAAGAGTGAGAGCAGTGGAAATGAGTTATTTGAGAGGAGTCATGGAGAGACAGGCTGGCAAATGAGGATGTAAAGGAGCGTTGTGGTGTGGATGTGGATGTGATAGGTAGCGTTAGGAGAAACACATTGTGGTGGTTTGGCCATGTGGAGAGGATGGAGAGTGAGAGACTGATGAGGAGAGTGTATGTAAGTGAGGTGGAGGGGGAGAGAGGGAGGGGGAGGCCAAGGATGAGATGGAGGGATGAAGTGGAGAGGTATATGAGAGAGGGGGGTGTGAGTTGGGAGCAGGGCAGTGAAATGGCGGGGGACAGGGCGACATGGAGACAATTTGTTTGTGGCCACCCCGTATGGGGTTAAGGCATCTGGCAGTAGATAGATAGATAGGTTGTGTTGTGGTTATTACAACAACATCCAGTTCCATTTTGTCACATATAAACAGGGGCAGATGGCACGGGGCATGGATACTGAGTCCTGACATTTAAGGCATCAGTGACCAGCCTCACCTGCCCCTGAGTGGCATTATGTGACCAATAAACTCCAACCATACCTCAAATGGAACACATACTGGCTTCATCCAGCTGGAGCACCTTCACCTGTTGTGGGGTCTATAAATAAAAGCCTGCGTTGCTTAGAGGCAAAGCGGGGATTCTCTGTTTGGCTCAGTGGTAATGTGTGCGTGTGTGGAGCGCAAGAGTCTGAGATTGGATCTCGGTCAGGACCAGAGATGATTTTGTAAAATTTCATTTCGGTCATTACATTGGTTGGCAGCAGTGTGGGATGTGAGGCAAGGCTTGGAGCGCAATGATGTTGTTGGTTAGCTGACTGTGTCCTAGTCCTTACAGCCCTGGGATGAGCTGTTCAGTGTGGTCCACAGTGTCCTCAATGGTGGTCTCCAGTGCCCATTTCACTTGGCATACGGTTGATTAGTTTTCCTATTGTGTTTTCTCTTCCTTCACTTTCTGAACCCTACCCCTCCTGATACATAGATGAAGAAGAGGGGTTCAGATGATGATGATGATAATTATGATGAGAGAAAATGGTTCAGATGATGATGACGAGAAAAGAGGTTTGGATAGTGATGACAATGACAAAAAGAGGTTTGGATAGTGATGACGATGACAAAAAGAGGTTTGGGTGGTGATGATGATGATAATTCTTTCTTTGTGTTTCTTTCTTGTGTCTTTGTTATTGGATCCCACCTCACCTCATCTCTTTGTTGGGAGTTAGGGTTGGGATGATGATGATGATGACGATTATGATGACGAACATGGTGATGATAATGATGATTAGAGTTATACCTTCCATATTCATAATTTTTACAGCACAGTATTTACTTAATTTTAGGGGTTTTAAGCGGCAAAAAAAAAATGTATGACACCCACATCCTAAAGGTGCCAGGTAAATGGAGTGAAACTTGTCATTGATGTGAGTTTACCATTTGAAATCACCTATAATCTTTTCACCTTTACATGGCCCAGATTTTCATCCTTTTACAACTTACTTCACACAGTACATTGGTAAAATAAGCAACTGCTACAATTCAGTGTCCTTTCCATTTCACCTCTGCATGACTGGCACTGTATTCTAGTGTTAATCTGTTACCACTAAGCATTCAAGATGGAGTGATGGCAATTTTAGGCCAAGTTAAAGTGAAAGGGGCACAACCCCTAAAGACTGCATTTTCTGGGGCTATGTTCCACCCCAGCTGCAACTGGGGGTCAATTTTTCACCATTTACCAAGGTAAATTTTTTTCTTAAGGATTTGAAGAGCTTGAATTTATACACCTGAAAATGCCAGTCTCAGTCCCCTAGGCCTGATGGTTACCGCAAACCCCCCCCATCAGTGATTATAGAAGTCCCCCTTCACAGTAAGAGAAAACCAAAAGAATTGGCAGAAACCTAATTTCACTAGAAAACCTTAGCAGAATCAATGAAATCAATGTAAAATATTTTTCTGTTGATGAAACTAGGTGCAGGAGTCAGCATGAGAGCCAATAACCTTACATATATTATTATAAACTTATAACAAACCTTTCAAGGCATCAGTCAGAGTCATTTGGTAAGGATTAGAAATGGATCATAGCAGGGAAATTTACAGCGTCATAATTGGGACACTAGGCTAGGGAGGGAGTGAGGTGGAGGTGGGCTGGGGGGTCTCAGGCAGGGATGAGATATACCCTCAATGAAAGAGAGATGTGGTGTGAGGGTAATTTTGTTGTGAGTAGACAAACACAGGCCGATCATGGCAGGGAAATTACCATGTCACATTCGGGTCAAAGGATAGGGAGGGAGGGAGGTGGAGGTGGGGGAGCTTGAGGGGTGAGCAGGCATGAAACACCTCACCATACGATGTAGATGTGGTATTGGTGGGTAGTTTGGGTGGGAGGGGCCAGAGTGGGCTGTATCCAATCTGCCAGAGGGAGATGGAGAAGTGGCTGGGAGGGGGGTCCTCCCACAGACCTGGTGAGGGGGTGGGATCTTCCCTCCCACCACCTCATCCTCTAGTTCTGATTGGGTAGGAACCATTTACATCATAAAATATTCTGGCTTAATGCTCGGCAGTTTTTGACAGACCTTCCTCAGTCATTAGTCATAGGAGTCTACATGGCAAACTTGCAAACTGACAATCTTCAGTCATAGTACTTTAGGAGTTAAAGTCAGTTGGAAAGGAGAAAGGAACTGTCATGTATGTTGAAATATTAGAATTCTCTTCGGATTTCAAAATATTTCTTGAAAAATGTGTAAAATTTCATAGCATGGTGTGGAGCCATGAAATTTGTGCTGTGGACCTGCTGCTGGCTTACTACTGCTGACTTGCTGTGTAACGGTGTTTGTGGGAGTGCATTGTACTTGGCACCTAATGTTTATACTACTGCTGACTTGCTGTGTAACGGTGTTTGTGGGAGTGCATTGTACTTGGCACCTAAAGTTTATACTACTGCTGACTTGCTGTGTAACGGTGTTTGTGGGAGTGCATTGTACTTGGCACCTAATGTTTATACTACTGCTGACTTGCTGTGTAACGGTGTTTGTGGGAGTGCATTGTACTTGGCACCTAATGTTTATACTACTGCTGACTTGCTGTGTAACGGTGTTTGTGGGAGTGCATTGTACTTGGCACCTAATGTTTATACTTCTGCTGACTTGCTGTGTAACGGTGTTTGTGGGAGTGCATTGTATGTGGGCACCTAATGATTATGTTGGCAGGTGATGGGACAAGTGTATGCCATCTGGTGGTTTGATGTTCAGAACTACGTGGATTCAATCCCAGGCTGACCCAGTGAAGTGTAATGGTATGAATGTCATTAAAACAAATTTGACTGATCTGCCACAAGACCCAACAAGCTGACATAAAAACACCCCTGCAGATTCTGTCCCACCAGCCCTGAGGGAGCCGGCAGGTGCTCAGCATGGACAGTGGTTATTTGCACAAGAGTAGTGGCATGAGAAGATGTACAGGGCATCAGAGAATGGGCTGTAAAGTCTGTGGTGTAGAATCATACACATAAAAGAATAATAATAAAATACAATACAGTGCATTGTTGCATTGTGTGCAAAATCTGAAATGTTGCCTGTGTTCAGTATGGACAGTGGATATTTGCTCCAAAGTAATGGCGTGTGAGGATGTGCAGGGCATCAGAGAATGAGCTGTAAAGTCTGTGGTGTAGAATCATACACATAAAAGAATGATAATACAATACAGTGCATTGTTGCATAAAATACAATACAGTGCATTGTTGCATAAAATACAGTACAGTGCATTGTTGCATTGTGTGCCGAGGCTGAAATGATTGTCTAATGACAGCTCTCGTTGCAGGTCCAAGTGAAGGCAGACCACACAAGGACCAGTAATGCCTCAGAAGCAACAAGTTGGTGGCTGTCAAGAGTGAGGACTGACTTAAACACATCAGGAAAGATCAGACCACCCAAGGCTTAAACACATTGTGAAAGATTAGACCACCTGAGGCATGTTAACACGTTGATGATGCCTTACTAGACACTGGTGGCTGTCAAGAGTGAGGACTGACTTAAACACATCAGGAAAGATCAGACCACCCAAGGCTTAAACACACTGTGAAAGATTAGACCACCCAAGGCATGTTGACACGTTGATGATGCCTTACTAGACACTGGTGGCTGTCAAGAGTGAGGACTGACTTAAACACATCAGGAAAGATCAGACCACCCAAGGCTTAAACACACTGTGAAAGATTAGACCACCCGAGGCATGTTGACACGTTGATGATGCCTTACTAGACACTGGTGGCTGTCAAGAGTGAGGACTGACTTAAACACATCAGAAAAGATCAGACCACCCAAGGCTTAAACACATTGTGAAAGATTAGACCACCTGAGGCATGTTGACACATTGATGATGCCTTACGAGACACTGGTGGCTGTCAAGAGTGAGGACTGACTTAAACACATCAGGAAAGATCAGACCACCCAAGGCTTAAACACATTGTGAAAGATTAGACCACCCGAGGCATGTTGACACATTGATGATGCCTTACTAGACACTGGTGGCTGTCAAGAGTGAGGACTGACTTAAACACATCAGGAAAGATCAGACAATCCGAGGCATGTAAACACTTTGCTGATGCCTTACTAGACACAGTCACAAAGGATCTGTTATGCAGACACAAGTGATGTCACACCTGCGTTGCTGACCAAGAGAGAGAGTGAAACAGACCATAATGTTCTCAGTGCTACTTACTAGATCAGTGCAAGAAATGCAAAAAAAATTCATGGGAAGCAGAAGTTAGTCTGTCTGCCTATTTGTAAACAGAGGACTTAATCCCAGAAGGAGTGGCCAAAAACATCACTTCATGTTGCCCTATCTGCCACCACCATCGGGCTGCCTTCTGTCCATCCCATGCATGGATTATACAACAGTTATGGGATTCATAGTACTTATGACTTGCACAGGAGTGTTGTTTAGTGGCAGTGTAAGGTGGAGCACAGTGAGGGATGTGGTTTATCTTTGTGTCAGCTGTGAGGGCGTGGAGAATGGAAATTATAATTAGAATTATGTAGTTCAGCTGTGAAAAAAAAAAAATCATGTGCAGAGAACAGATATGCATTGATGTGTATTAAAAGAAACAGAAGCATCATTATGGCATCAATTAAAGAAGAAAAAGATGAAATATTAAATTGTAAGGAGAATGGAAAGGAAAAAGAGATGCCTGATTGTGAGAAGGATAGAGCGACATGCACCAGGAAGGAGGATAAGGACGAAAAATATGAAATACTTGACTGTGAAGACGGTGAAAAAGAATGCATCAGGGAAGAGGATGATAAATTAGGTGAACCTGCAGCAAAGGGGAAGAAATTTCAATGTTTGGAATGTGATAAATGGTTCCTGTACAAAAGTCAGCTTGAGATACATTATATAAGCCATTCAGGGGAGAGGAAGTACAAATGTGACCTTTGTGACAAACTGTGTGGAACAAAAAGCAACCTGAGCCAGCACATCAGGAGTCATGCTAAGATAAAGAAGTTCCAGTGCTCCGAGTGCGGGAAGAGATTTGCCCGAAAGACGAGCTTGGCCCAACATTCAGTGACTCACACTGGGGAAAGAGAGTTTGAGTGCTGTAAGTGTGGGAAACTTTTTATCAACAAGCATAGCTTGGCGAGGCATCTTGTTAGAGTGTGCTCGAGAAAAAAAAGCTTGGAGTGTTTGGAGTGTGGGGAGCTGTTTGCCTCAAGTGGAGAACTTTCCAAACACTCTTCCAGCCACCCAGGGGAGCAGACATGCCTGGAATGCGGCAAGACATTTATTAATAAGAAAACATTGGCCAGACACCAGGTCATCCACTCGGGGGTGAAGAACTTTGAGTGTCTAGAATGCGGCAAACTGTTTTTACGCAATGGAGACCTCACAGTGCATTCGTTAATCCACCTTGGTGTGAAAAACTTCCAGTGTGACGAGTGTGGGAAAATGTTCATAAGTAAAAGTCATCTCACTCGACATGCGGTGGTTCACTCGGATGTCAAAAAATTCAGCTGTCTGGAGTGTGGGAAGGCATTTGCTCGTAAGGAGAGCCTCACCAGTCACTCCCTCACTCATTCTGGGATTAAGAAGTTCAAGTGTGATGTTTGTGATAAATGGCTCTCCACCAAAAAGACTTTGGCCATTCATGTTGCTAAGCACTTCAAAGAATAGGGTCCTTATCAGTGTTTTTGTAGAGAGAGAGAGAGAGACCGAGAGACCCCTGTACAAAATGCTGACAGTTTTTGATAATCAGACACAAATACTGTATAAGATTCCATAGTATTTAATATACTTATTTACAGTATTTATTTCTAATACACTAGACTTGCTAAATTGGACCAGGACAAGTACTATATACAATAATTATATTAGGCTATTAACCCCACCACGATATGCAGTACACCCCTGGCCATGCTGATCACTCGTATGAGGCAGAAGGTCTCGGCGCCATAATTTCAAGCGCATGGAAGTGTCAGTGGTTTCCATGGGAACATTGAGTCTCCCTCTGCTCCATATCAGAGCTGTTGCCAGATCCTGCCACACCGCAGTTGCCAAATACCACGCCCATCTACCTTCCACAGTGCTGGTGATTAATATCTGCCTTCACACCCACCCAAAAGGCGTAAATTACAAAAATACGAGGCTGATGAAGAGTTTGAGCTCATAAACAATTGATCTGATGACAAAACTCAACTTAATATTAAAATAAAAAGTTTGAAAAAAATGACTCAGGGAAGGTGATTAGCTTAATAAGAATTAGCGGGGCGGGGATTAGTCCTTCCACTCTTTTTTTTTTTTCCACCCCCCCTGGATGTCTTACACACGGCGGTTTTGAGATATACTGTATATCGGTAAAGATATTGTTTTGATAAAATGTTCCACACCAAAAAGTAGACCATAATTTCCAGAGTAAAATGATGTCTAACATAATGTTTAAAAAATAATAATAATTATTACCTGTGTGGACCTGTCAAAACCTGCAAAGTTGGAGCTCCACCACTGCCAGATGTATACCATTTGGTATAATGATAAACTCAAAGCTGTTTTTTGTTTTTAATGGGACTTTTATTTTCACTCTCACTTTCATCTGACAACATAATCTGAGTTATCAGACATTGTTTCCATCAGATTCAAGTAGGATGCTGCGGCAGCGAAACATTTTGTACCGCGCACCTCAACATAGCGGTACCTACGGTACATGACGAAAATAATAGACAATGAAATAGTCTTCCCATGATGGCAATGCCTCAGTCTTGCCATCTGCTGATACTGAACCACTGTTGGGCCCCAGGACTGGCACACAAATATAAATAGTCCAGAACACGCATACGTGCCACCTGATGGTTACAGACACTTGATTAGTGGCACGTTGATGTGCCACCCGATGTGAAAAGTTAAAGATGTTATTATTATGTTGTGGTTATTACAACAACATATAAACAGGAGCAGATGGCCCGGGGCATGGATACAGTCCTGACATTTAAGGCATCAATGACCAGCCTCACCCTTCCCTGAGTGGCATTATGTGAGTGATTAACCCCAGCTACCCCTTAGATGGAACCCATACTGGCTTCATCCAGCTGGAGCACCTTCACCCACTAAACCACCAGGCATCATTTGGTTATATGGTTACCACCCAGCATAGGAAGTGGTTTCTTGGGTTACAGGACACCATATCACCCGTCATTCAGTGTAGAGGTACCAGGAGAGAGACACACACACACACACAGACAGAGACAGAGAGAGTCAGCACTACATTTGGTGAGTGGATGATGGGTGCCCAGTATTAAATATTGTTATAGGTGCCTGGTGGTATAGTGGTTGGAATACCCCAGTGTGAGTGATGGCCTGGCGTAGGTTGAAGCCTCAAGAGGTGACTGGAGGGTTTTTCACTCATGTAATGCCACCAGGGGAAGTAGTCTGGTCATCTACCTTTATATCTACTGGTCTACCCTAGCCTAGCCTCAGCACCCTATACCTCAGAGGGGGTAATATAGAATCAACTTTTTTGTACATAATTTTTTGTAGTAAGCAGAGAGAGAAAATAAAATGTAGCCAAGATATATGTCTTTACTTAATGCTTTCCTCTGTCTATCTGTCTATCTATGTAGCTATCTATCTATCTTATCTATCTGTCTATCCATCTGACTGTCTATCTGTCTATCTATCTATTGCCAGACACCTCAATCTCAGAAGGAGTGGCCACAAACAGATTGCCTACATGTCACCCTGTCCAACACCATTTCACTGCCTTGCTCCCAGCTCACACCCCCCTATCTCATATACCTCTCCATTCCATCCATCTCATCCTCGGCCTCCCCCTCCCTCTCCCTCCTTCCACCTCACTCACATACTGTACACTCTCCTCATCAGTTTCTCACTCTCCATCCTCTCCGCATGGCCAAACTACCTCATTGTATTTCTCCTAATGCTTTCTATCACATTCACATCCTTTCTTCAGTGTGTATTATCACCAAGGCCTGTATTCTTAGCTCCCTAACACCTCTTCCTTACCAGTTTATTTTTGGATAAGGCTGGTTAATATCATTTTGTATATTATTTATTCAGAGTATGATTATATTGGAAGGATTTGTGTAACATAGATGAAGACAGCAGGGTGTGGTAAGCAAAATAAATAACTTAAGAAGAGGTGTAAAGGAGCACTGATGATAATAGTGGGCTTAGTTCCTACGGCTGGTATGATAAGGAAGCTCCCTAACGCCTCTTCCTTACCAATTTATTATTTGCTATGGTTAGTTAATATCCCCTTGTATATTGTTTATGTAGAGTATGGTGATATTTGAAGGATTTATACAGTATAACACAGAAGAGGACAGCAGGGTGTAGTAAGCAAAAAAAATCACTTAGGAAGAGATGTTAGGGAGTTTCTGTAACGGCACGTCCACACGTGTACTCAAACGTGTTGGCAACACAGCTGGCAACATGTTCAGGAACATGTTTGCAGCAGTATTTGGACAGATGTATGCAAACATGTTTCAGTGCAGCTTCGAACACTGGCAGCAGAGATGATGGAATAATTGTGTCCATATGAGGCAGCTGAGACTTCATCATGATGTTGCGAACATGACCTGGACGCTGCTGTTCCCAGTATGTTTGCAGTGTGTTTGTTACTGTGCTGCTTACATGTTGCCAGCACTTGTTTGAACACACGTGTGGATGCAACCTTACAGACAAGAAAAGCAACCTTTGCTCTTATGACTCACTCAGGTGAATAAAATCTTCAAGTGCTACCATCAGTTAAATACTCAGTTCATCAGTAGTAACTTTCAGAATGTTCTCACTCACTGTCAGCTTGGAAAAGACATCAGACCTTAGTGGTAATAGGCTGCTATACTCCGTTCACTTCAGCTTGGCCTAAAGATGTCATCTCTCCCTCTTGAATACAGAAATTAACACTAGAATAGATGCTCATCACAAAGAAGTGCTATGGAAAGGATGTAGAGCTACGGTATTACATTCTGGCACTGAGCTATGTGAAAGAAGCAGCAAAAGGAAAAAATCTGGGCCAATTTAATGTGACATCAGCTTTCCGTACCCCTGTTGGACACGTTGAGGTGGTTTGGCAATGTGGAGAGTGAGAGACTGATCAGGAGAGTGTATGTGAGTGAGGTGGATGAGATGGAGGGATGGAGTGGAGAGGTATATGAGAGAGGTGGGTGTGAGCTGGGAGCAGGGCAGTGAAATGGCGGGGGACAGGGCGACATGGAGGCAATTTGTTTGTGGCCACCCCTTACGGGATTTAGGCGTCTGGCAATAGAGAGGTAGATAGAAAACCAGTCTGTCCTGGACCAGTGTGGGAGAAGGATGCCTTCATGTGGTGGCACTGATATAACTGGTTGGCTCAGATGGTTATACAAATGTCCCTCTGCTACTTCCCTATCCCCACAAAGGAGGATGGCGGACTATCACAAAATGGCAACTTCAGCCTGCAGTCCACTGGGTCCATGTTACAGATGAACTTGGGACTACAGTAAACTACAGTACTGTCCAGGGCGGAGATACAGAAGCGCACTTATGTTCAATTCCCTGTCATAACTCTTGTTTTGATTTAGAGCAAGGACAAGGGGCTGCCAATCTTCCTAAATAGAAGTTGTGAGACGAAAATTACTGGAGGTTATAACTTTGTGGGAAGATCAGGGAGAGGAGTGCAACGTCTTTCCCTGTCTAGTTTATCCCAGAAAAACGTATCCAAGTTACAGCTGGGGAATCAGTTGTATATATGAGAATGGAGAGTGAGAGCTTTGATGAGGAGAGTGTATGAGAGTGAGGTGGACAGGGGGAGAGGGAGGGGGAGGACAAGGATGAGATGGTGGGATGGAGTGGAGAGGTATATGAGAGAGGGGGGTGTGAGCTGGGACCAGGGCAGGGAAACGGCGGATGACAGGGCAACATGGAGACGTTTTGTTTGTGGCCACCTGTTACGGGATTAAGGCATTTGGCAGTAGATAGATAGATAGACAGAATCCCACCTGTATTTAGTGTGTATATGCTGAGTTTGACACAGTGTGAGGCTGAGGTAACTGTCTAATGTCTCATTTTATTCCAGGCCAGACTAATGACACACAACTCGAAGCTCAAGAACGTATCCGAAATCTCAGATCCGTGAGTACCAAGACCTACTGCAGCACGGAGGAACTATCTATACGCAAGTGACGCCACAGAGTGAGTTGTGGCGCCAATACCCACTAAACTGAACCACATCCTACAAGACTGAGGTAAAATGTGCAGTGAAGCAAGTCAGTGGAAGACCTGTTATTTTTATTTATTTATTTTTTTGTCACTTTTGTTAGAGGTAAGATGTGGATATTAAACTTTCACTGTGGTCTTGGTAGAAACATTTGCAATATTGACACTATATTCTGTTCACTTCACCTTGGTCTAAAATTGCCATCTGTCCATCTTGAAAGCTGATTTGTAACAGGAGATAACACTGAAATATTATGATATACTCATTTTACTCTAACTTGGCCTAAAAGTGCTCTCATTCCTGCATGCCAAGTTATAAGAGGTGATTAACTAGAATTTGGTGCTAGTCACAAAGAAGTGCTATTGACAGAATGTAGAGCCAGTGTTGTCTTTTCCTTGACAGTGCAACATGAAATAAGCTGCAGAGGGATGAAAATCTGGGCCAAGTAAAGGTAAAGTGACCATAGTAAGCATTTAGCTGAAGCACATCTTACCCCAGGCCCTAACACTTTCGACAGGACAGTAAAGGATTGGGCGATGGATGGATGGATGGACAGACAGATGGATGGATGGATGGATGGATGGACAGACAGATGGATGGATGGATGGATGGATGGATGGTCAGAAAACAAGAGTGAAGCACAACACAGTAAAACAACTCAGTGCAAGACAATGTGCTTTTAAGTTTGTTTTGATCAAGGAAGTAGAGAGTTGGTATGTCATATAACTAGTTCAGTCAGAGTATATCACATGTATATTACCGGGCATGCTTGCTGCTGTCAGGTGTTGCTATTCTGTGTTTGAGACATTGCTATAGTCTGTTTGTTTTCATTTGAGGGAACTGAGCTACTCCTACACTGGAAAAACTATTGTGGTTACATAAAACTCAGTGTGCTTGGGTGTTGTGGTGGTAATGAGTCTCCTTGGTTACTAGTCAAAGTGATGTAATAATTCTGACCATTTTTCACCGTCAACCAACCTTAAAAGTGTTTGGGATCTTTGACAGGTTAAATATGCTACAGTAGTGAAGGGGTTATTGAAGTCTGTTTGAAGTCCAGTTTGAAAAATATACCCCAAGGTAAATGAAATAATCAGGAAAACAGCAAGGATAAAATAATAATAAGGGGTTAAGTTTTGTAACGTCCTTTGTGGAAACCATTGTACAGTGTGCTATGTGTTGAAACTATACTCTCTCCACTTTAAATTGGACCAAAATTACCATCCCGCCATCTTAGAATGCAGAGCTGTTGCAGATTAGTGTGGCATGTCGCTGTACTTTCCACATAAACTTGGCCTAAAATTTGCCATCTTACCATCTTGAATGCTAAGTTGTAACAAAAGATTAACACATATGGTTCCCGTCACAAAGAATGCTGTGCGAAGGATATAGACCTGTAATATTGCCTCATTGTGCCACTGATCTATGTGAAATAAGAAGCAGAAGGATAAAAATGTGGGCCAAATGAATGTGAACAAACTTTAGAAATGGAATCAATAAACTGTGATATGGAGTAGTGCAAAAAACAGATGTATTTTTGACAGTTACTAAAAGAGAAGGAAATGTTGTGATGGGAGTGAGTGAGGAAGAAAAAACTGAAAAAATCTGATGGTAATAGAAATGAGACAGTTGACAAAGTTGACTGTAAGGTGAGTTGGAAAGTTTATATCAAGGTGAATCATAGAGTAAGCTTGATAGTGAGTGAGGGAGAGAGAGATGCAGTGGTGGAAGTGAGTGAGGAAGAAAATACCGACAAATTTATATATGAGAGAAATAAGAAAGATGGCAGACCTGACTGTAAAGAGACTGAAAACGAAAATATTGATGAATGTTTGAGAGTCACTGAGGGAGAAAGAACTGATGTGATGGAGATGACTGGGGAAGAAGAAATTGACAACTCTTACCGCAAGGAGAGCATGGAAGTTGGGGAATCTGAAGGACTGTATATCAGAGAGAAAAATGGTTTATGTGTGGTAGTTACTGAGAGAGAAAGAAATGTGTTGGTGGAGGTGAATGAGGAAGAAAAAATTGAAAAGTCCAACATTGAGACGAGAGAAAAGATTGAAAACCATGACTGTAAAGAGATTGAAAAAGTGTATATCAGGGAGAATAGTGGTGAATATTTGACAGTCAGTGAGGGAGAAAGACATGTTAAAACAGAGGTGAGTCAGGAAGAAAAAGCTGAAATTTTTGACTGTGGGGAGAGTGAGGAAGAAAGTACCGGTAGTGAAAAAGCTGACTATAAAAATATTGCAAAGGTATATATCAAAGAAAATCATAGTGCACACTTAACAGTGACTGAGAGAGAAGGAAATGTTATGGTGGAGGTGAGTGGGGAAGAAAATAAAGAAAAACTGAAATGTTTAGAGGGTGAGAGAGCTGGCATACCTGGCCCTGAGGAGATTGGAAAAATATATAGTATTGGAGAGGATAATGGCGTCCCTCACTCAGATCCACGGAAGGCAAAGAAGAAAAAGAAATACGTGTGTGTGGAGTGCGACAAGGCATTTGAATATAAAAGCACCCTCACTCGTCATTCAATGATCCATTCGAGAGGGAAGTTGGAGTGCTTGGAATGTGGTAGGCTGTTTGTAAGAAAAAATGCACTCAGTCAGCACTCACTCACCCACTCCAGAGAGAAAACATTTGAGTGTGCGGACTGTGGAAAGTTGTTTTCACGCATCTACGATCTCAACAGACATTCGATCATGCATTCGCCGATTAAAAAATACAAGTGCGATACGTGTGGGAAGCAATTTAGGACAAAGAGTAACATGACTCAGCATATTCTCAGCCATTCTAAGGTCAGGAGGTTTGAGTGTTTGGAATGCGGTAAACAGTTTGCTACGAACAGCGATCTGACCAAACACTCGATAATCCACACAGGAGTAAGAAAATTCAAGTGTTCCGAGTGTGGTAAATTGTTTGCGCGTAATGGGGAACTCACGAGACATTCAGTAGTGCATACGGGAGTGAGGAAGTTTAAGTGTTTGGACTGCGGTAAAATGTTTGCCACGAACAGTGATTTAACCAAGCATTCCTTAATTCATTCCGGGATTAAGAAAGCTGAATGTTTGGAATGTGGGAGATGTTTTACCAGTAAAGGTGACCTGCTCAAACATTCAACCATACATTCTGGGTTAAAGAAATATAAGTGTGATGTTTGTAATAAGCTTTTCAGAACCAAGAGTAACTTGGTGGTGCACATGGCCATACATTTTGAAGGAAAGAAATTTGAGTGTCCAGAATGTGGGAAAATGTTCTTGAGAAAATGTAACCTCTCGAAGCACATATTGATTCATGAAGGGTTTAAGTACAAATGTGACCAGTGTGAAAAGACATTTAGCCGGAGGGAAAAGTTGAAAATTCATGTATCAAAGCATCACCATAAAATTGTCACTCATCATCACTCTGCGGCCCACCAGGTCCCAGTCCAGATAAACCTGGGGCCACAACAGTAATGCCACTCCATCCTTCTGGCCACTCTGCAACGGTAATTGATGGCTAGAGAGACAGCCATGAATTATGGCACAGTACTGGACTACTGAAGTAAATGTCAGCATGTGGATACAAGTTGGCCTTGTAGGTCAGCTACTGATGAGGAGCCTACACTTGGTGGTGTGGTACACTCTGGGGATAGCATTTGCAGCGTACACCCGGGAGCCAAACTTCCTTATGTTTTCATGTATCTCATCATGGGAAAGACCCAGGTCTGACCCTGGTGAGGCACAGGGGGGCACCAGATCCCCACATGGTGTATGTGCTGTACTGTATCTGTTGAATGACCCCACGGAGGCAGTTGCTGACCTGTGGTTGACTGGTCTGCTCAACCAGACAGACTGGGGTTAAGCAACAATAATTTCGGCAACAGTTCAAGCCAACCCTGGTAACAACAGTCAGGTCGTGTGTGTAGTCATACAAACTGTGAAAATTATAATATGTAGAATAATGAAAACTTTTGTTGAACATTCCCCTTTGTTGTCACAGTCACTCCCATCCTTTATAAATTGTTGAACATGTTCCTTATTATTGCTTGCCTGTATACAAAGGGAAATAAAGGCAATGAAAATGTCTGTTATCATATCCTTGGTCAGTCCTATAGAAAATAATCAATCTCTCTCTCTCTCTCTCTCTCTCGTAGTAGTAGTAGTAGTAGTAGTAGTCCATGCCTGTGTCTGTGTTTGGTATCAGAGGGAGTGAGTGTAGAGGCAGGTCAAAGGATTCTTCCCAAATGTGGGTTTAGTTCTAAGGAATGGTTGATGTTTATTGTTTAATGTTGTTTAAAGACAAGTGGCTGGTGACTCATGCCATAAATATCTGGACTAGTTACCCTTACACCTTTGCATGTCACTGTTTTGGCACTGATACCCACTGTCCATAATGAAGACATGCTACGGCTGCCTTTATGTGTGTTCTGATTCATGCCACACACACCTTTACATGTCACTGTTTTGGCACTAATACCCACTCACCATACTGAAGACATGCTAGGGCTGCCTTGTACATGTCATATTGATGAATATTGTGGCAGATGAATTAAGTCTGTGTTATTGAAATCCAGATCACCAAATCAATCTCAGCAACACCTTGAGCTTGAACCCACATCCTTCCAGACCACAAGCACATTCTGTAACCACCTGGCCACCACCTCCCTCAGACCACCATGCTGCTGAGGAGTAAGGAGGAGGATTGGACGATGGATGGATGGATTCAGATTTGCTATGAATTCCTTTGTGTGGACGTAGGTAAAAAAATACAACATTGGGAGAGCGAACGGTTTTATTTTTTAAGTTAGCAATATAAATACAATCAGAAGTACCTGCTATTTATTTATTTATTTCTTTATGTATGTATGTATGTATGAATTTCTCTGTGGACGTAGGTAAAAAAATACAACATTGGGAGAGCGAACGGTTTTATTTTTTAAGTTAGCAATATAAATACAATCAGAAGTACCTGCTATTTATATATATATTTTATTTATGTATGTATTTATTTATTTACATTGTTAACCCCTTTATGGAGAAGTTCTACAGGGTGTCTCCTAAAACTTGTCAAATTTCAAGACTATTTGTGAACAAATCATGAATATTAAATGCCATATCAACACAAGACTGAAGGCTGTATGTGTAAACCTTAAACTGCAAAGTGGAACGCAAACCCCTAATTCTCTACTGCCATTTTTTGAACGCCTGTGGTTATTAGGTATGGTTAGCCTGCATCCCACATGACAGAGTGCAGTTAGCAGTGATAGGGGAAGGCTAAACACATTCCATCTAACTCACTTGCTTCAGAAATTCTATCTGTTTATAGCCTGACGCCCTAATCCCACAAAGGGTGGCCGCAGACAAAACGCCTCCAAGACGCTCTGTCACCCACCATTTGACTGCCTTCCCCCCAGCTCACTCCCCCCTCCCTCATATACAACTAGAAATTATTCAAAAATTATTTAAAAAAATAGCGATCTTGTATTTCGCTTTGCAGATTAATGTTTCTTCATATGGTCTTGATTTTCAGCCATGATGGAGCTAAAATGACTATACTCTTTTCACTCTAACTTGGCCAGAATCTTGTCCAATATTTTCGTCCATCTGTGGCCTATGTTCTTTAACTTGGTAGTAGAAATAGACAGTGCTGTGGTTCTGCATCGTTCCCATAGCACTTCTTCATGACTAGCATCATCTTGCCTTAATTTACTGTAACTCATCATTCAGGAACAAGGGTAATTTCAGGCCAGCTTAGAGTCAAAATAGTATACTGAATAACCTTATGAATGAATATTGTTTATCATAATTCATCCATCAAGTCTTTGGTAATTGTAGCCCTATTCAGATTTGGACCCATTTTGATACAGAATTTATTACAGTGAAGGATACAGTGTTCATTACAGTGAACTCTCAATTATCCGTTGTTGCAATATCCAGCTCAGTGCAATATCCAGCTCAGTGCAATATCCGGCTCAGTCCAGTATCCGTCACTGCTGGTGCAACTCTATTAACACCTTGAAGCCGGTTGACGTCTTTTTGTAGTACATTCTTGGTGCCACCACACGATTCTGTTCAACTTGGCACAGCCCCTGGTAGTGAAGGGGTTAGTGAAGCCTACATCTAATTTTCCCAGCTGCAAAAATACCTCCTGAACAAAAATGCCTGGAGACAGCAAGAATAAAATGAGAAATAGGTCACCGGATTCAGCAGGTTAAATACACGTCTCTTGAGTTAAATAAATTATCTGGTAGAATGAATGAATGAATGAAGAATGAATTATCTGTGTATTGCCAGACGCCTTTAATCATTTAAGGGGTGGCCACAAACAAATTGCCTTCATGTTGCCCTGTCCCCTGCCATTTCACATCATTGAGCTGAAGGAGACGAAGGAACGTTTACATTATGCCTTGACGAGCCTTCCACCACCTTGTTTACTGCACAGCGTTCCTTCACGGATTCAGACCCGAACCTTCCGTGTAGGAGACAGTCTTATTACTGCCAAACCACCAACCACTAAATGATCGACTCAACGTTACTATATTTATGAGTAGATCCTGTGGTCCTTTGGTGATACTTTGCACAGTAACAAGTGGTAGTTTAGAACCATTACAAGTCATTACTGCCAGACCATCAACCACTAAATGATCGACTCAACGTTACTATATTTATGAGTACATCCTGTGGTCATTTGGTGGTACTTTGCACAGTAACAAGCAGTAGTTTAGAACCATTACGAGTCATTACTGCCAGACCACCAACCACTAAAAGATCGACTCAGCTTTACTATATATATATGAGTAGATCTTGTGGACATTTGGTGGTCATTTGCACAGTAACAAGTGGTAGTTCAGAGGCATTACAAGAAAAACGAAAAGTCTTCAGAGGCGTTACAAGAAAAACGGGAAATCTTTAGGCACGTCTTATTTTCTCCACCATCCCACTTCATCAGTCATCTGTACCAACACCCTCAGCTCCTCTCTTTTGTTTTGTTTTTGTTTTTTTTCTTGGAGGGAACGTTTCACGGGCTCAGCCTTTGGTTCCTTCCTCCTCGCATTTAAAAAAAAAAAAAAAAGAGAGAGACCAAAGACTCAATAGGACTGTCACGAGGAGCAAGTCGGTAAATAACACTGCTTGGAAACGTGAAAATTTTCAGGCTGCAGTCTTGTCCTTATCACATACGAAGAAATGAAGGCCACTGTCATTCACCAATTTAATCACAATGCTTTTATGTATCTCTGTCTATCTATTGCCTGACACCTTAATCCCGTAACAGGTGGCCACAAACAAATCACCTCCATGTCGCCCTGTCCCCCGCCATTTCACCGCCCTGCACCCAGCTCACACCCCCCTCTGTCATATACCTCTCCACTCCATCCCTCCATCTCATCCTTGGGCTCCCCCTCCCTCTCCCCCCCTCCACCTCACTCACATACACTCTCCTCGTCAGTCTCTCACTCTCCATCCTCTCCACACGGCCAAACCACCTCAGTGTGTTTCTCTTAATGCTTCCTATCACATCCACATCCACACCACAACGCTTCTTCACTTCCTCATTTGTCAGCCTATCTCTCCACGGGACTCCACAGGCTCCTCTCAAATAAATCATTTATATATCCTCTTATATGTTACCAATGAAGAGTGTGTCAGGGAGAAAAAGTATATGAGAGAGTGAGGCTGGTCACTCTCGTCTTAAATGTCAGGACTAACTTGCCTAGCCCCGGGTTCCTACGCTCCTCATGGGGCAACGTAGGATTGGATGATGGATGGATGGATGGATAATGTGGTGAATGTGGTGTGGTGTGGTGAGTGTGGCATGGTGTGGTGAGTGTGGTGTGGTGTGGTGTGGTGTGGGTGTATTGTGGTATAGTGGATTGTGAGGTGTACAGTATATCGTGTTGTTATAGTGTGGTATTTTTTTTTTTTTTTTGACTCTGGGCATAGGCTTTACAGCCTGCTATCAAGGCCCAGCAGTCCTCCTACATACCATACACCTCTACATGTCACCACTTCGGCGCTAACACCCACCGTCCATATTGAATACATGCTAGGGCTGTCTCATGCAGGACTGGTGTATTGGTATTAGTGGGGGTATTTTTACGACACCACCGTCCATATTGAATACATGCTAGGGCTGTCTCATACAGGACTGGTGTATTGGTATTAGCGGGGGTATTTTTACGACACCACCGTCCATATTGAATACATGCTAGGGCTGTCTCATGCAGGACTGGTGTATTGGTATTAGCGGGGGTATTTTTACGACATGTCGGCGGGTCTTCTGGTAGATCAGTAAAGCCTGATTTAATGAAATTCAAATCCTTAAACTGTTCCCTGCCCCAGCCGGGATTCGAACCTGGGTCCGTCAGGACTGGTGTGGTGTGGTGAGTGTGGTATGGTGTGGTGTGGTGTGGTGTGGTGTGGGTGTATTGCAGCGTGGACAGAGTGGATTGTAAGGTGTATTTTGTGTTGTTATAGTGTGGTGAATGTGGTAAGTGTGGTGTGGTATGATGTGGTGTGGTGTGGTGTGGTGTGGGTGTATTGTAGTATAGTGGATAGTAAGGTGTATTTTGTATTGTGATAGTGTGGTGAATACGGTGACTGTGGTGTGGTGTGGTGAGTGTGGTGTGGTGTGGTGTGGTGTGGTGTGGTGTGGTGTGGTAAGTGTGGTGTGGTGTGGTGTGGTAAGTGTGTTGTGGTGTGGTGTGGTGTGGGTGTATTGTAGTATAGTGGATTGTGAGGTGTATTTTTTGTGGTGATAGTGTGGTGAATGTGGTGAGTGTGGTGTGGTGTTGTGTGGCTTGGTGTGGTGTAGTGTGGTGTGGTGTGGCGTGGTAAGTGTGGTGTGGTGTGGTGTGGTAAGTGTGGTGGTGTGGTATGGTGTGGTGTGGTGTGGGTGTATTGTAGTATAGTGGATTGTGAGGTGTATTTTGTGTTGTTATAGTGTGGTGAATGTGGTAAGTGTGGTGTGGTGTGGGTGTATATTGTGTTGTTAGTGTGGTGTGGTGTGGTGTGGGTGTATTGTAGTATAGTAGATTGTAAGGTGTATTTTGTGTTGTTATAGTATGGTGAGTGTGGTGTGGTGTGGGTGTATTGTAGTGTGGGCAGAGAGGATTGTAAGGTGTATTTTGTGTCGTTATAGTGTGGTGTGGTGTGGTGAATGTGGTGTGGTGTGGTGTGGGTGTATTGCAGTGTTGGCAGAGTGGATTGTTTATGAGGTGTTTTTGTGTTGAAATATTAGTAGTAGTAGTAGTTGTTCCCTAGGCAGTCTGGCCGAACAGCCCCGAGTCCCTAAGGAAGGCCATGGCCGAGACCGGGCTTTCCCACAGAGCTCTCAAGGAGTGTATGTTGTGTTGTTGGCGTAGGTGATTGTGTGCAATGCAGTCTTGCATAATGTGCTTAATAGTATGGGGTGCTGTGTTGCAGATTGTGTGCAGTGCAGTCTTGCATAATGTACTTAATAGTATGGGGTGCTGTGTTGCAGATTGTGTGCAGTGCAGTCTTGCATAATGTACTTAATAGTATGGGGTGCTGTGTTGCACATTGTGTGCAATGCAGTCTTCCATAATGTGCTTAATAGTATGGGGTACTGTGTTGCAGATTGTGTGCAATGCAGTCTTCTATAATGTACTTAATAGTATGGGGTGCTGTGTTGCATCTTGGACATGCATCAGCCTCTTCTGGTAACTTAAGAGGGCTGGATGATGCCCATATCTCAGCCTGGCCAGGTGGACCCTGTCCTCACAAGGGAGGTAGGATTCAGAAGAGTGGATATCAGGAGGCCATGCATGCAGCTGTGTGTTATCTTTAAGTGACTGAATGGAGCGGCGAGTAATCTGAGTGTGGATATGTTTCTGGAAGATGGTCTGAGGGGGGCGAGGGGGGAAAGATGACAGTATTTGTGTATGGTATCGTGTGCTGGGTGTTGTTTTGATGTTCCTTGGTGTGGGTGGATGTGCTGCCATGTAGTGTAGTGGATGTTATGGGTTTGTGGAGGCTGCAACATGCATTTGGATGCCTCTCATGTCTAGATGATCCTTGACTTTGAGGACTTCGGTTTCTTGATGTAGGTGGTCTGTGGGTGTAGTAGCTGTGCAGCCTGTGATTATTTTTAGGGCCTTGTTCTGTATGGTCTGTAGAGTGTTGTAGTGTGTTTTAGTGAGGTTAGGAACCCAAGCAGGGCTTGCATAATTCATCAGTGAACGTATATATTGTTTGTATACTGTGGTGGAGGTTTCTTTTTGTGTCCAAATGTTGTATGGGCAAGTGACCTCAAGGCATTGAGTCTTGGTGTTATTTTATTTTTAATGTTTGTGGTGTGTTGTTTAAATGACATTGATGTATTGTATGTTACACCAAGGATTTGTGTGTGTGTGTGTGTGTGTGTGTGTGTGTGTGTGTGTGTGTGTGTGTGTGTGTGTGGTAGGGGAATGTTGTTTATGGTGACGTTCGGAAGGTGACTGTGTTCTGCTGTCCAGTTTGTGAAAACGGTCACTGTAGATTTCGCTGGGGCTATTTTGAGCCTGTTTGTGGTCAACCATTCGTGTAGTGTGTTGAGGTAAGGTTGGAGGATGTGTGCAGCAGTGTTCGTGTTTTGGTGTGTACATGTGTTATGTCGTCTGCATAGGAAACTATGTGTATCTGTGGTGTGTGGGCTGTGGGTATGTCGTGTATGTATAGGTTAAAGAGTGTAGGGAACAAAACAGATCCTTGGGGGATCCCATTTGTGAAGTTTCTGATGTTAGAAGACTGACCGGCAAATGTTACGTGTGCACATCTGCCTGCTAAGTAGTTTGCCAGCCATCTTTTTGTGTTGTTGTGCATGTTTGTGTTGAATATTTTGTTTGTGAGGTTGTGGCGAGGGATGGCATCAAAAGCTTTGCTAATGTCTAGAGTGACTAGGAGTGTTCTGTGTGGTGGCCTAGCTGAATTCATGCCATCGTAAACTCTGTGTAAGGGCTGTAAGAAGGGTGTTTGTGGAGTGTAGTGGCCTAAAGCCATGTTGTGACTGGGCTAGGAGAATGTGAGGTGTGACTACAGTAGTTGTAGTACCAGTCGTTCAGTGACTTTAGAGAGGGTGCAGAGGAGTGTGATGGGGCGATGTGAGGAGGGTAACGTGGGGTTTTTGTTGGGTTTAGGGATAGTGATGATATTGCCATGCTTCCAGATGTTGGGTATTATGTTGTGTGCGTAGCTGTAGTTTGATATGTTGGTGAGTGCTTGTATGCCTTGTGGTCCTAGGTGTTTAAGGTGAATGTTGCTTATGTTGTCTGGTCCACAGGCAGATGAGTGCTTAAGGTTGGTAATGATGTGCTTCGTCTGGTTGTAAGTGAAAGGTGCGAAGTCTAGGTCTGTGGGGAACAGTCTCTTACGTCGGATGATACGTCGGTCGTCGCGATGGGGGTTTAGATGGCTGACGTGCGAGAAGTGATTGATGAGAGTGTTTGCTTGTTGTTTGTTTGAGGGTATGGTGTCTGTTGTTGTGATGGCAGCGTGTGATTGTGTAGTGTTGCTGTTGGAGAGTGCGATGCTGTTTAGTGTTTTGTGGAGTTTGCTGATGTTTGTTCTGTGGTCAAGTGTTTGGAGACAATTATTCCAGTTTAGCATTTGTCGTTCTGATATTTTACTGTTTATCTGAGTGTTGAGTTCTTGTATTTGTTGTACGGTGTCTTGTGTATGGGGTGTTGGGGAGTGTCGCAGTGTGTCCCGTTGTCTGATGAGGCCTTGAATTTCTGGTGTGAAGTTGGGGTTGTGTCTCTTTCTGTTGCCTCTAGGGATGTGTCTTTTGTCAGCGTTTTGTATGATTGTATTGAAAGTGTGCACAGCGGTGTTGATGTTTGTGATGGATGTATTGTTTAGTGTTTCAAAGTGTTGTTCTGTTTCAGTGTTTTGATGGGAAGGAGGTGAGGGATATTTATGGACGTGGGTAGTGGTGCTGCCTGATTATATTTTTGCCGTTAACGAAAGCATCCGTCTCCAGCACCAGCCGAAAAATACCAAACATTACATCCTCACTTTTGATACGACACAAAACTGGGAACCCTGTCCTTTTTAAGTGCTGTCGTAGCCTTGACAGGAATGAACAAAGTACTGTAGTATTATTAACTTACCAATATTATCATTTGGTTGTGTACTTTGGGCTGAAATAAAACTTCTTGGTGAAGGCAATGTTGAGGAGATGTGGAGCGGCCGTTGGATCTGTGCTGGTACACTGAATCACTAGGTGGCGGTAAATGTCATAGAGTTCCTTGTGTGGGGCGAATTGAGCCAGTGTGTCGCATAGTGTGGCTGTGAACATACTCCCACACTCGCTATAGGTGTACCACGTGACGCCGCCGCAGCTTGAATATAGGACTGCTGTGTCTCGTAGCGGCTCTGTTACTCTCGACCTCACTCCCAGACCGTCCTCCCTGCTGCCTTCACCATTGCAGTGGCCATAGCACAGGTCAAAGATAAACAACTTCGGCTTACCCTTCAGTCCGGGGCAGTAGGAGTCTTGGAACGCGTTGTATACCCAGTCGTTACTCACCACCTTCCTGTCGCTCGTTAAAAACTGGCCAGATGATGTGCCGTGACTGGAGATGTAGAAGACGGCGCAGTTCACCCCCTCCAGGTCTCCTTTGCTTCTGACGTGGAGTAGTTCTTTCTTCGTCTGCTCCGCCGTCAGGTCAAAATGCGCCTCGCCTGTGTACCCCATGTCACAGAAGAGGCCAGCGAGATTCCGCGCCCCGTAGCGAGACCCGCCAAGATGAAGGTCCGGCCGATCTTTGAAGGTCCCGTAGCTAAGGATGCAAACATAGCCTCTTGGTTCAGATGTCATGGGGTATACGTCAGGCCCACTGGGCTGCACTGTGGCAGGTGAGTGTGGGGGCTCAACCTGTGGAGTAATAATAATAATAATAATAATAATAATAATTATAACAATAGTGATAATAATAATAATAATAATAATAATAATAATAATAGTGTAATAATAATAACAATGGTACTGCTGTAAGTTTGCTAGTCACAGTCTGTAGGATGTAATAGACTGCAATGCTATATGGTTTGAAAAAATGAAGAAAAATCAGTAGTATTCTTAATACTGAGATTTTGAATAAGTTATCCATATTTATTCATCTCCACAAGGCATTTACCACACATAGGGTGTTGGGAGAGAGGGGTGCCTTCACGCGGTGGCACTATAGTCGCGGCGCACGATTTTGGCATTTCGTACCCTGGCAACCTATCATTCAAAAGTGCGTCCGATTTCGTATCATATTATACACGAATCATTATTATACACGAATATATTATACACGAATCACAAGCGTCTCATATTACACACGAAATCAGATGCGCTTTTGAATGTAGGTTGCCAAGGTACGATAACAACCTCAGATTTTGGCACCGCGACCACAGTAAACTTCCTGGTTATATCTATGCACACTTCACAATCATCTGAGCTGAAATGGGTGATGGATCTATATCAGGTTAGAACAAGGGTGCCACAGCTTCTATCTGTCTATCCATCTGTCTGTCTATATATAGCCCGACGCCCACAGCTTCTGCCGTCTTTATTTACGTACCTTTGTGTGTGTTCTTTCTTCGGCAAGGGACTGAAGATTTACCCCTTCGCTGGACTCTTCGTGTTCTTTGGCTTCCCTGTCCCTTGGCTTCACCTGAAATATGCAGTTGTTACCATTATTATTATTTTTGTTGTTATGATGATGATTATTATTATTACTGTATTAGTATTATTACAGTATTATTATTATTACTAGCAGCAGTAGTGGTGGTGAAATATGGAGTCACATGGAGAGACAGACTGACAGGAAGTGAAGGAGCGTTGTGGTGTGGATGTGGATGTGATAGGAAGCGTTATGAGGAACACACTGAGGTGGTTTGGTCATGTGGAGAGGATGGAGAGTGAGAGACTGATGAGGAGAGTGTATGTGAGTGAGGTGAAGGGGGGGAAGAGGGAAGGGGAGGCCAAGGATGAGATGGAGGGATGGAGTGGAGAGGTAAATGAGAAAGGGGGGGGGGTGAGCTGGAAGGAGGGCAATGAAATGACGGGGGACAGGGAGACATGGGGGCGATTTGTTTGTGCCTTCCCTTACGGGATTAAGGCGTCTGGCAGTAGATAGGTAGATAGCACTAGTAGTAGTAGTACCAGTAATAGTGGTGGTGGTAGTAGTAGTAGTAATAGTAGTAAGCTACCAGTAATAGTGATGGTGGTAGTGCTAGTAGTAGTAGTAGTAGCAGTAGTATGAGATTTTGGGCTTTGTTCGGCCTGGATGAAACAAACTAACAGCCAGTAGGTCACAGTGGAAAAATGTGGGAGAGAATGTGTATCCTGCAGTGGACGGACTCAGGCAGGTGATGATGGTGATGACACCTGGGTCCCTCTCTACGTAGGTATGGCCATCCCATTTTAAAATCCCAGCAACACCTGCACAGAGAACCTTCTAGACCCACCAGACCACAGCCCCTAGAACAGACTTACCAGACCACAGCCCCTAGAGCAGACCCACAAGACCACAGTCCCTAGAGCAGCATTGAGCCTCACCTTCTGAAACAGGTCCACCAAGGCCTCCTGCTGCAGCACCTCGGCCATCTGGCGGGGCGTGGTGCCGTGGCTGGCCGTAGTACTGTCCTGTGCACTGCCTGGATCAGCACCATCGACATCAGCACTACAGGAAGCCACACTGTCAAGGTCAGGGCTGTCAGGGTCAGCACCCAGCCTCAGCAGCTCCAGTGCTCGGCCTCTCTGTCCCTGCACAACGGCCTCTGCCAGTGACCGACTCAGCTGGAAAATAAGTAGAAAAATGAGTGATAAAAAAGTCATAATAACGTCATCATCAGTATCATCACAATCATGGTAAATAACAATTTGATCAATGTTTGTAATGTAAAACTGGGAACAGCTAACTGAAGTCTGTGAGGCAAGAGCAGTGGCATAGTCAATGGAGTGGCGGGGGTGGCACTGACCCCTGAAATATGCCTGTCCACCTCATTAGTCACCTTAAAGATAGTTTTTCTTGAACCATCCAATAATTAGCCTTTGCTGCTTCTTGGTCACATCATTTATTAAGAGTCCCAGTTATTATTTTTTTTTTTACGTGTCCGACTCTGGGCAAAGACTTCAGGGCCTATTCCCAAGTCCCAGTAGTTCTCCTTGGGGCCCAGTAGTCCTCCTACACCTCCACATGTCACCACTTCGGCGCTAACACCCACCATCCATATTGAATACATGCTAGGGCTGCCTCATACGGGATTGGTGTACTGTTTAGGGCAAGAGGTACAATAGACTAACCAGGTGTTTATACGTCCTGCCAGTGTTGTCGCAGATGGTGAGGTCAAAGTCTTGGTCCGCTAGCAGCAGCCTGAGGACCTGCGTGTGTCCGCCCAGAGCCGCTACGTGTGCCGGTGTGCGTCCCAGATGGTCCACTGTGTTGGGGCTGATGAGGGGCAGCAGTGACAACACCACATCCAGCTGGCCACGTCCTGCCGCAGCGTGTAACAGCGTACCACCACCAGCGCCGTGTCTGATGGCCACACCCGTGTCCTGCACCAGTTCACGTACACGCTCCACCAGCCCCTCCTCTGCTGCCTTGAACACCTCATCCTGCAGATAATTTTATTTAATGATTTATTTTGCTTGTAAAGTTGATGCAGGAAAAAACTGGTGTAGAATCAGCAAAGCTTACTCTTTCCAAGTGAAACTGAACATGAATAAAAGTCAGATTCAAGATCCAATCATTCTGAGATGCCTGAACACATCACTAAAAAGACTTGAGATTACAGTATACGATATGGACAAAAAGACTGAAGAAGAGAGTTCCAGAATTAACCTGATATGTACATGGACGACTGAAAGTATTGGTCAAATCTTGTAGTAGCGAGGTGGGCAGAAATGAGCTACAAGTGTGTAAGAGAGAGAGAAAAAAAACTGAACAAGCAGGAATACATATAAAACAAAGCTGAAACAAGCGCTCAGCATTAATCCATCATTCTCTTAAACTCTCCTTTCTGTTCAAACTGGAGGAGTCTAATTACTCTATAGGCTACTTGCAGCTTTGATTCACTCATTCACAAAGGCAGGTTTCCCTCAAGCCAACAAAATACATCTAGTAACAGCACAAATAGAATATAAAAAATGTCACTGCACTAAATGAAACCGTACAGCAGTTGTAAAATAAATTAGCCATCTGACAACAAACAATCAAGCAGCAACAAAATAAAGGACGCATAATAATACTGCTCAATGGTAGCAAAAATTATAGACATGTTATGGTTACTGGAAGCTGTCAAAGTAAGGATTTTTGCTCATCTCCCTACCCTCTTTCCAGACACATAGTCGAAGCCGTGGTTGGGCGTGCGTCTGGCCAGCTGCTGTGTCATGGCGCGGGTCTCCATGCGGGCCCTGTGTAGCTGGTTGGTTTGACTGCGGACGGCAAAATTCTTGACGTAGGCTAAGATGGCTTCCTTCGACAACATCGCTTCGGCCTCTGCGTTATCCAGTATTTCTTCTTCATCCGGGAAGCCTTCACCTTCATCTGCAAGGTCTTCAGAGCCTGGTACTGGATCTTTGCGAAGCTTTTTGGTTGGCTTTCGAATACGCTTCTTCTTTTCAGTACCCGGACCAACTCCTCTGTGTAGAGCCTTGCGGAGTCTCTTTACTGGCTTTCGGATGCGCATTCTCTTCTTTTTCTCACTGACCACAGGAGAGTCAGTAGCGTCTGTTATACCTTCTGTTGAGGGAGCTCCTTCAAGTTTTAAGTCACCAGAGAAAGGCATGTCCTCAGAGTCTAATGCTGGTTTGTAAATATTCCTGGAGTCAGAATTCATGATGTCTTCTTTGTCATGTGCAACGGCTTCATGGACAGTCTTCTCGTGAGGCTCTTCTGGTTTACAAATGCTTTCCTTTTCGCCAGCTACAGGTAATTCAGAAGTTATATCCTGCATGTCTTCTTCTGGGTTTACTTCTCCTTGTGGTAAGCTACCAGAGACAGGCTTTTGCATTTTATAATGTGCATCGTATTCTGGTGATGGCCTTTGAATGCATACACTTTGGTCTCTAAGTACGGGAAATTCAGAATCGGTGTCCATTATTTCTTCATTTGAGAGGAGCGCTTCTTCTGTAAAGTTTTCGGAGAGTGGCATATCCTCCTCATCATTTACATCCATCTCTGTTGCTGGTTTACGAACGCATGTATTTTCCTCATCAACAACAGAAATTTCAGAATCATCAGCTAGTGCACCATCTTGCGGGAGAACTCTATCAAGCCTGGAGTCTTCGGAGAGAGATGTACGTTGTTTACGAAATACCGAGTCTTTGTAGAGAGGTCTTTGCTTGTTAATATATACATCTGGCTCTGTTGATTGAGTATAAAACCGTTGCCTCTTTTTGCTAACCGCCAGATATTCAAAATCATCATCCTCGGCGTATCTTCGTTTTTTGGTTATGCTAATTTCGTGTTCCATACTTTTAGATGAATCAATGGTGTATTTATGTACATGAATTTCTTGATATTCTTCCTTTCCGTTTACTCTTTCTTCATCTGTTTCTACTTTATCTTCATCGTCTTTTTCTTCTCTTTCTGTGTCTACTTTCTCTTCTTCTCTTTCTCTTTCTACTTCTTCTTCTCCTTCTGTGTCTACTTTTTCCCCATCGTCTTTTTCTTCCTTTTCTCCTTCTATGTCTACTTCCTCTTCTTCTTCTCCTTCTGTGTCTACTTTCTCTTCTTCTTCTCCTTCTGTGTCTACTTTCTCTTCTTCTCTTTCTATGCCTACTGTTTCTTCATTGTCTGTTTCTCCTCCTACTTCATTTCCTTCAACTTCTTCTTCCAATTCCACTCCAATTTCTCCATCTTCTTTGTCTTCTACTTCTGCCTCTTCATCTGTTTCCGCCACAGCTTCTGTTTCTTCATCACTTTTTACGCCTACTACTTCTCTTTCTTCATATTCCTTTTCTCCTTCTGCTTCTTCTTCTTCACCTTCCTTTTCTACTACTCCTATAGTTTGCCTTTGCACTACTTCCTCTTCTTGCACACTTTCTTCTTCCTCTACACTTTCCTCTTCCTCTTCATACGTTAATTCAGTTTCACATTTTGAGCGAGACAGTCCTGAGTTTGGTACTGTTGCGCTGCCCATATCTTTTTGTCCCACTTTTCCCCTTTCATCCCCTGGCATTGCATTTCCAGAGGCCTCTATACATAATTCTTGAGGATCTTCACGTGTATCTCTATCTGATGCTAATGGATCCTCTTCTACGTGCCTCTCACACATCTCGCTGCCTTCTTCTTCGTCTGAGCCACTGGATATTAACGTATCTGGTTCGTGGCAAGACGGATTTACGGCAGCCTTCAACGTCTTTCCTTCCTCGCGTGGAATGGACTGATTATCTTTTTTTAATAGTAGTAAATCCTCCTTTATCTTTCCCTCACAAATTTGTTTCCCTTCTGGTTCCTCTGAGTCACTAGTTTCTGTCTGATCATCCCCTTGTTGCGAGTGACGAGATGGAGAGCTTGCCAAATCATCTTCTTCGGGTGGACTGGACTGATTTTCTTTAACCAATAGTAATAAATCTTCTTTCATACTTTCCTCACAAGTTTGTTTCCCTTCTGCTTCCTCTGAGTCACTAGTTTCCATCTGGTCATCCCCTTGTTGCGATTGACGAGACGGAGAGCTTGCCCAATCATCTTCCTCGGGTGGACTGGACGGATCGTTGTCACAGTCCGATGGTAGAATATCTTGCATTTCTTGGTCAGTTTCATTTCCTAACATTGGACTTCTGGGACTTTTTGCACTTACTGATATGGGACTGTTGGGAGCTTCATCGTTGGTCATTGAGGATGCGCTTGAGTGTGTATTTCGGCCTGCGTCATCGTCTGAACTCTGACTTAACGAATCTTTTTCAAAATCTTTCGGCATGGTATTAGAACCGCCCTCCAGTCTTAGTTCTGGGCGCATACATTCCATTTGAACACTTCCATTAACTTTATCAATGTTTTCAATGTCTTCAGGGCTTGACACGTTGTTTGGTTTAAATGCTGGAGTTTCTGTCCTGGTGGTTGGGTTTGGACAGACAGGAGAGGGTGGTGGAGAGTCACTATGCTCACTCTCTCTTTCAGGACTGTCATTGTATCTTGTAAATTTGCTGCTTGTGGAGGAGTTTGTATTTTGAGTTACGTCTCGGTCGCAGGGTTCAGACATTTCTTCATCTGAATTTATCGCGGCATTTGAATTTACCTCAGTATTTGTAGTTTCCTCTTTTGAAATTCCCTTGGCGTTTGAATTTACCGCGGAACTGGAAGCTGTGGATGTGGTAGAGCAGCTTGGTTCATCTGAGGGTAATAACGAAGTGTTGGTGTGTTTCTCCCTGGACGTGCAATCTGTTTCCTGTGCGTCTTCTTCTTCCTCTTGTTTACTGAGTTCAGTCTGGCTCCCTGCACCCGTACCGTGATGTCCTGGCCTCCATGTTGGCTTTCTTTGGCTAATGGTTGAACTTCTGGGTAAATTGTACATGTAATTAAGCGGTGATCCGGCATAGGCACCGCGATATGGAAGATTCAGTCGCCCCTGACTCCACGACCATCTTCCTTGTTGATAGAGACTCCACTGCAGGCGCTGGGCCGGACTCCAAGACCAACTATTTCCAGGGACTAAGACGCGGCCCATGGTAGGACTCCACGCCCAGGACCAGGTACACACGGGTTTTTTGACTGCCCTTTTCTGCACAGGACTCGAGCCCCACCGCACTCCATCCTGACAGCTGCCGTCGCCATTAGTAGATGCGTCTTGTAAGCTGGTGTTGCCGTTTGAGGAATTTTCTGGTGGAGTTTTCCGTAATATGTCTTGCCTTGGAGTGTCCACATCCACCTGAGGAAGAGAAACACCTCATTAACACTCTCAGGCGCCTGCGACACACTCTCAGCTGCATGAAATCACGCGGCATAAGATGGACTGCGATTTAACGTGTCTAATAACAGCTCAATTTTTTTAGCCATCTGCTCAGCGCCTCCCTCACCCACACCAATCCCTGCTCTTCCACTATCCCCCAGTGGTGAAAGTCTTGCATGATCTGCGTCTAGCCGTCTGGTTCATAATGATTTCCACAACTGGTCTCGTCCAGTTCAGGTTCCGTGGACTGTGTGGGCTAAACCAGTCTAAAATGTGCCATGCAGTTTAAGTTCATCAAAATTTGTCATGATCTGACCATAAAAGGGAAAAGTGGAAGGTAAGTGAAAATACTAACTTTCCAGGGGACGCCAGTAATGCAATATTCAAGTTTTCCAGTCCAGTGCCATTCCATGAGACACATTGCAGTGCAGTGTTTGGCTGATGTGATGCAGGCCAGTTTGTGTTTCACTAAGGCTAACTGTCCTCTCAAGTTTGGGTTTAACAGTTGCTGCAGGATTGATGGCCTTAGTCAACTTGAAAAAATCATGGTTTAAAGCAAATGATTTTCTTTGATATATATATATATATATATATATATATATATATATATATATATATATATATATATATATATATAAAGTAAATGATTTTCTTTTTATATATATATATATATATATATATATATATATATATATATATATATATATATTCCAGAAGCATACAAGTAGAGGCATGGGACTGGGCTAGTTAATACAGGTAGTTAGGGCACCAGTGACCAATCTCTCTTCCCTGAGCAGGGGATAATTTGCCGGCTCCTGGCCTTGGGTTCCTCCTTATTTTACGTTGAAACAAAACTAAATCCCAACCTTCCTTTACACTTCAACCCTATTGTGGCACATGTGGTGAAGGCGCCTCAGGCCAGGCTCACCACAAACAAGAGTACCCACAGTGGTGTCCGGCCTGGAAACCATTACCCCGCCACTCAGTGCTGAATCACCTGCAGGTAGAACTACAGCAAGTGCGTGGATGGTGGAGAAGTAAACTACAACGAATATACAGTGGAAGCAGGCGTAAAACATTTTATTCCACGTGTATATTCGCCATCCCCAACAGAGAGAGAGAGAGAGAGAGAGAGAGAGAGAGAGAGAGAGATTAACATAAACAAGACAGCCTCGGTATGATGAGGTAAAAGAATTATTATGTTGGGCGTGGTTAGGGAGGGAAGGGTGGGAGAGGGAGGAGGGAGGAGGGGAGGGTTGAGAGGGAGGGGAAGGAGGAGAGGAGATGAAGAGAGGATGGAGGAAATGGGAAGGAGAGGAGACGATGGGATGAGAGGAGGGAAGAGGGAGGAGGAGGGGGGGAGGAAAGGAGTGGGAAGAAGAGAGGAGAGGAGAAGAGGAGAGGAGAAGAGGAGAGGGAAGGAGAAGAAGAGGAGGGAGGGGGAGGAGAAGAAGAGAAGAGGAGGAGGGGGAGGGAGAAGAAGAGAGGAGGAAGAAAGAAAGGGAGGAGGAGGGGAAGAAGAGAGGAAGAAGGGAGGAAGGGCGGAAGAGGAAGGACAGTGTGTATGAGGAACAACTTTCACTATCCTTCGGCGGCGTCTCGTGGGCTTAGGAGGCACCGTAGCACCACTTCCTTAGCGATTTGTTTTCCTTATTATAAACTTCAACTCATTTACGTTTTTAAAAAGTCTATCTATCTATCTGTCTATCTATCAATCTATTGCCAGACGCCTTAATCCCGTAAGGAGTGGCCACAGACAAATCGCCTCCATGTCGCCCTGCCCCCCGCCATTTCACTGCCCTCCTCCCAGCTCACACCCCCCTCTCTCATATACCTCTCCACTCCATCCCTCCATCTCATCCTTGGCCTCCACCTCCCTCTACCCCCCCCTCCACCTCACTCACATACACTCCTCGTCAGTCTCACATTCTCCATCCCCCCAGGTCACATCCCCTCTCTCATATACCTCTCCACTCCATCCCTCCATCTCATCCTTGGCCTTCCCCTCCCTCTTCCCCCCCCTCCACCTCACTCACATACACTCTCCTCGTCAGTCTTTCACTCTGTCGTAAATAAAATCGTTAATATATGACGGATATAAATTTGAAAAGACGTCTCTCTCTCTCTCTCTCTCTCTCTCTCTCTCTCTCTCTCTCAATATTCCTCAACTCAGTCCCTCCCTAACCGCCAAAAGGGGAATGGTTAACGGCTGAAGATTCAAATTCAGCCTACAGTCAACCGAATTCAAATCCAAACGAACTTAGAGCCACAATAATAAAAACAACGGAATTTTAGTGGTAGGTGGTGGCGATCATCATCCACTCACTTGATGTAGTGCTGCCTACTTCTTCCTTAGCCTTTATCATTCTTTTTCTGTGCCTGCCCTCCTCTCTTCCTATTTCTCACCATCATCCACTCACTTGATGTAGTGCTGCCTACTTCTTCCTTAGCCTTTATCATTCTTTTTCTGTGCCTGCCCTCCTCTCTTCCTATTTCTCACCATCATCCACTCACTTGATGTAGTGCTGCCTACTTCTTCCTTAGCCTTTATCATTCTTTTTCTGTGCCTGCCCTTCTCTCTTCCTATTTCTCACCATCATCCACTCACTTGATGTAGTGCTGCCTACTTCTTCCTTAGCCTTTATCATTCTTTTTCTGTGCCTGCCCTCCTCTCTTCCTATTTCTCACCATCATCCACTCACTTGATGTAGTGCTGCCTACTTCTTCCTTAGCCTTTATCATTCTTTTTCTGTGCCTGCCCTCCTCTCTTCCTATTTCTCACCATCATCCACTCACTTGATGTAGTGCTGCCTGCTTCTTCCTTAGCCTTTATCATTCTTTTTCTGTGCCTGTCCTCCTCTCTTCCTATTTCTCCCATCTTTCCTGTCACTTCTTATTGCTTTTCTTTCCTTTACAGGTGGCTTTACATTCAGTGACAAGCCAAATGGTTTCCTGTAAGACAGGAAACCATCTACAACGCTGGGTGGTAACCATATAACCAAACCATACGTGCTCCCTACGTGTCAACAAGTCGGTTGGTGGAGGGTTAGTGCCCCTCCACGTAAAACAACTAACTCAGTGTCAAATGGCCACCCCTTACGGGATTATGGCGTCTGGCAATAGATAGATAGATAGACAGAATTTTAAAAGTTTATATCTAAGCTCCTTCATTTAAAAAAACTCAAAATTCGCCTGTCAATAGCAAGTTTGAAAATAAATATAGAAAATAGAGTTGTCCCACCTGTTTATCAGTGTTGGGCGTGTCCACCATCTTGAAGAAATGTTAGATCTGAAAAAAAGAGGCAGTGTTAATGTACTGTATAGTGGAGATATTATATACTACTACTACTACTATCCTACTACTACTATTCTACTACTACTACTACTACTATTACTACTACTACTACTATTACTACTACTATTATTACTACTACTACTACTACTATTACTACTACTACTACTACTACTACTACTACTATTACTACTACTACTATTACTACTATTACTACTACTACTACTACTACTACTATTAATAATAATAATAATAGCAACAACAACAACAACAATAATAATAGTAATAATAATAATAATAATAATAATCCATCCATCCATCCATCATCCAATCCTACATTGCCCCATGAGGAGCGTAAGAGGCCGGGGCTAGGCAAGTTGGTCCTGACATTTAAGATGAGAGTGACCAGCCTCACTCATCCCTGAGTGGCATTACGTGAGCAATCAACCCCAACCATCCCTTGGATATAAACCTTCACCGGCTCAATCCGATTGGAGCGCCTTAATTACCCACTAAACCACCAGGCGCCATAATTTGGTTATATGGTTACCAACCAGCGTAGTAAATGATTTCCTGGTGTACAGGAAACCATTTGGCTTGTCACTCAGTGTAGAGTCACCCACAGGCAGAAGGAAGAGGAAAGAATGAAGGAAAGAAAGACAGAAGAGGGAGTGTAAAGTCACCCACAGGCAGAAGGAAGAGGAAAGAATGAAGGAAAGAAAGACAGAAGAGGGAGTGTAGAGTCACCCACAGGCAGAAGGAAGAGGAAAGAATGAAGGAAAGAAAGACAGAAGAGGGAGTGTAAAGTCACCCACAGGCAGAAGGAAGAGGAAAGAATGAAGGAAAGAAAGACAGAAGAGGGAGTGTAAAGTCACCCACAGGCAGAAGGAAGAGGAAAGAATGAAGGAAAGAAAGACAGAAGAGGGAGTGTAAAGTCACCCACAGGCAGAAGGAAGAGGAAAGAATGAAGGAAAGAAAGACAGAAGAGGGAGTGTAAAGTCACCCACAGGCAGAAGGAAGAGGAAAGAATGAAGGAAAGAAAGACAGAAGAGGATGGAAGGAAAGAAGGATGGAAGAGAGGAAAGGGCAGACACCCGAGAGCAGCACTACATCGAGTGAGTGGATGGTGAGCGCCCCCACCTACCACTATAATAATAATAATAATAATAATAATAATAATAATGATAGTAATGTCAGTGATCCTTGGCGTTGTACCTTGGGAGGTATGGGCGCAGGGAAGATTCAAGTCAAAGTTTTCTCCTTGAAGACAAACGACAACAACAACATCACGTCTTCCTCTTCCTTACTCACTGTCTTCATTGCTACCACCTTGACCCCTTGTAATGGCCTCTCTCTCTCTCTCTCTCTCTCTCTCTCTCTCTCTCTCTCTCTCTCTCCCTCTCTCA
>NC_137010.1:54684359-54719359 GCF_032717465.1 Coenobita brevimanus
ACTACCCCACCTTGTATCTCTTTTATTACCCCATCCATGTACAGATTGAACAACCATGGAGACATGACACATCCCTGTTTCAAACCAACTTTCAAAGAGAAAAATTCACTTAGTTCACCATCCACACGCACTGCAGCCTTCGCACCATCATACATACTCTTCACAGCATTCAACAACTTCCCATCTACTCCATATATTCTTAACACTTTCCACAATCCTTGTCTATCCACCCTGTCCTATGCTTTCTTCAAATCTATGAAAGCCGCATACAACTTCTTTCCCTTCTCTAGAAACTTTTCCACTAAAGATCTAAGAATGAATATCTGATCTACACAACCTCTTCCCTTCCTAAAGCCTCCCTGTTCTTCTCCAACTAATTTCTCTGTTCTTTCTCTAACTCTGTCTATAAGTATCCTACCATACACTTTTCCTATTATACTAAGAAGACAAATGCCCCTATGATTACCACACACTTCTTTTTCCCCTTTTCCTTTGTACAAAGGAATAATTATACCTGACTTCCAATCCTCCGGGACTCTACCTTCCTCCCAGGCCAATCTGCACATCTTCCACATCCATTCTACTACTATCTCTCCCCCATACTTCAGCATTTCACCACACACTCCATCAATTCCTGGGGCTTTCCCCGATTTAACTTTCTTCATTGCTTCCACAACTTCTATCCTACTGATTTCTTCCTGTCTTCTCACCTCCCTCCTTCTCCCAGCCATTCCCCAGCCACTTATACTCGCATTACTTCCATCCTCTACGTTCAACAATTCCTTAAAGTGTTCTCTCCACCTGCTCACTTTTTCTCCCTTCTCCACTAGTAATCTATCATTTTTATCTTTCACTCCCCTGCTAACTTCACTTCCACCCTGTCTTACTCTTTTCACTTCTCTCCAGAACATTTTCTTACAGTCCCTCCACTTTACACTCAAATTCCTTCCAAATTCCTCATCCACTCTCTTCTTACTCTCTTTTACTAATGTTTTCACCTCTCTCTTTCTTTCCACATATAACTCTTTCTTCCGCCTCTCAACTTCTTCCACGCCCCTATTTCTCATCCATTCATTGTATGCTTTCTTTTTTTGTGCCACAACCTGTCTCACCTCTTCAGTCCACCACGCTGTTCCTTGCACCCCCCTCCGTCTTCTCTTCCTTCCACACACCACATCACATGCTGCACATATTTCTTCTGTAAGTATCTTACACACACCTTCCACGTTTCCCATCTGCTCCAATTCATATTTGTCCAATCGTTCCTCCACTTCTCTCTTATACTCTGCCTTTTTCTCATCCTCTTGTAACCTCTCCACTCTCCTTGCAACTACTCCTTCCTCTCGTCTTTCCCTTCTTCTATTCTTCCATCTTACTTGCATTCTAATTCTGGCCACCACCAAGTAGTGGTCAGAAAGTCCACTCCCCCAACCTGTATAAACTCTTGCATCCAATATACATCTTCGCATCCTTTCATCCACACACACATAATCAATCATTGCCTTCCTTTCATTCAGTTCACCACCCACCCTTCTCATCACTCGCCATGTATACCTGTGGATCATTTTATGCCTGAAGAGGGTATTGGCTATCACCAACCCCCTCCCAGCACAAATGTCCACTAACGCACTGCCATTCTCATCTATCTCAGCAGGCACACCCCACTCACCAACTATTCCATCCACCTTCACATTCCCAACTTTACCATTCATATCACCATCCTTGAACATGCTTGGGGTTTCATTCACTCACGACTTATCTCGGAAAGATCATATTACATCTCTTGTAAAATCTGCTTCCAAGAGATTAGGTGTGCTAAGCCGACTCCATACCTACTTTACCCCTGCACAGTTGTTGACTCTATACAGGGGTTTTATCCGCCCCTGTGTAGAGTACAACTCTCATGTGTGGGGAGGCTCCACACATACAGCTCTTCTCAATAGGGTGGAGTCAAAGGCTTTTCGTCTCATCAACTCTCCTCCTCTTACTGGCTCCCTTCAACCTCTGTCTCTTCGCCGCACTGTTGCATCTTTATCTCTTTTCTATCGTTACTTCAATGGTCACTGCTCCTCTTACTGGCTCCCTTCAACCTCTGTCTCTTCGTCGCACTGTTGCATCTTTATCTCTTTTCTATCGCTACTTCAATGGTCACTACTCCCCTTCAACCTCTGTCTCTTCGCCGCACTGTTGCATCTTTATCTCTTTTCTATCGTTACTTCAATGGTCACTGCTTCTCTTACTGGCTCCCTTCAACCTCTGTCTCTTCGCCGCACTGTTGCATCTTTATCTCTTTTCTATCGCTACTTCAATGGTCACTGCTCCTCTTACTGGCTCCCTTCAACCTCTGTCTCTTCGCCGCACTGTTGCATCTTTATCTCTTTTCTATCGCTACTTCAATGGTCACTGCTCCTCTGAACTGTCTGCTTGCATCCCTCCACGTCTACGACGGGCCTTAGCACCCGTCTAGCAACAAACTCTCATCCCTTTTCTGTCAAACTCTCTAATGCAAGAGTTAACCGTTACTCCCAGTCCTTCATTTATACAACAGATCAACTCTGGAACTGTTTCCCTCTGTCTGTATTTCCTACTGCCTATGATCTCCAGACTTTCAAACGCAGTGTGTCCAGGCATCTCGAAATGATCGGATCTTGAATTTGGCTCTCTATTGTATTGTTTTTGTTTTTTTCTTGGAAGGAACGGTTTTGCGGGCTCCTGGCCTTTGGTTCCTTCTTCCTTGCATTAAAAATATTTATGTAATGTATAGCGTTATTATATATATATGTATGTATATGTACAGCGTTATTATATAGATAGATAGATAAATAAAGATAGATAGATATACATATGTGTACTGTATATATAGAGTTACCACAGTCGTGCAGGTGGTAAAGGGAGGTTAGGATGTTTTTCAATACCAAACAAGTCAAACACAACAAACACAGGTACAGGATGTGGAGGCAGCTGCGGTAATACACAGGCTGGCTTTACTTTGCCTCACCTCTGTGTACACCAAAACTTTACCAGTCGACTCCATCTTTGTTTGGTGATGACGTAATCATACTAGAATGACGAGTACACACACACACACACACACACACACACACACACACACACACACACTCAAACAACCATTTCATATTTATGTTTGCCAAATATGTGTCCATCCCATTCGTATTCCTCATCCCCGGCCTTCATCTCTGCCCAGCTAGCGCAGAAGGCTTCCGAACACCTCTTCCTTGCCGATTAATTCCTCACAGACAGCGAACTGTGCAAATGATGTCAATAATTAAACGATATAACGAGCACAGGAGAAGTTGTTACGGTGTAGTGTACAAAATAAATCAATTAGGAAAGGTTGTTACGTGTGTTTACCCAAAAGGCGTCACCTCATTTGAATTCACCGCACACCGCCGCCATGTTTGTTGTGGTGACGTCATGGGTGGGAGGAGCGATGACGTAGGCCGAAAAAAGGAGTAGAGGAAGATGATGATGATGATGATGATGATAATGATGATGATGATGGTGAATGACAATAATGATGATGATGATGATGATGATGATAATAATAATAATAATAACAACAACAACAGTAATACTAATACTAATACTAATACTAATAATAATAATAATAATCCATCCATCCATCCATCAACCAATCCTACGTTGCCCCATGAGGAGCGTAGGAGCCCGGGGCTAGGCAGTTGGTCCTGACATTTAAGATGAGTGACCAGCCTCACTCATCCCTGAGTGGCATTACATGAGCAATAAACCCCAACCATTCCTTGGATATAAACCTTCACCGGCTCAATCCGATTGGAGCGCCTTAATTACCCACTAAACCACCAGGCGCCATAATTTGGTTATATGGTTACCACCCAACGAAGTAAATGGTTTCCTGGTGTTCAGGAAACCATTTGACTTGTCACTCAGTGTAGAATCACCCACAGGCAGAAGGAAGAGGAAAGAATGAAGGAAAGAAAGACAGAAGAGGGAGTGTAAAGTCACCCACAGGCAGAAGGAAGAGGAAAGAATGAAGGAAAGAAAGACAGAAGAGGGAGTGTAAAGTCACCCACAGGCAGAAGGAAGAGGAAAGAATGAAGGAAAGAAAGACAGAAGAGGGAGTGTAAAGTCACCCACAGGCAGAAGGAAGAGGAAAGAATGAAGGAAAGAAAGACAGAAGAGGGAGTGTAAAGTCACCCACAGGCAGAAGGAAGAGGAAAGAATGAAGGAAAGAAAGACAGAAGAGGGAGTGTAAAGTCACCCACAGGCAGAAGGAAGAGGAAAGAATGAAGGAAAGAAAGACAGAAGAGGGAGTGTAAAGTCACCCACAGGCAGAAGGAAGAGGAAAGAATGAAGGAAAGAAAGACAGAAGAGGGAGTGTAAAGTCACCCACAGGCAGAAGGAAGAGGAAAGAATGAAGGAAAGAAAGACAGAAGAGGGAGTGTAAAGTCACCCACAGGCAGAAGGAAGAGGAAAGAATGAAGGAAAGAAAGACAGAAGATGGAAGGAAAGAAGGATGGAGGAGAGGACAGGGCAGACGCCCGAGAGCAGCACTACATTGAGTGGATGGTGAGCGCCCCCACCTACCACAATGTAGTAAAAATAATAATAATAATAATATGGCCACTTCCTTACCCTTTATATATATATATATATATATATATATATATATATATATATATATATATATATATATATATATATATATATATATGCTTCCAACGGAACTGGCCCAAAGCGAATGAAAGTGGCCAAGGCTTAAATGAGTCTCCTTGGTTACTAGTCAAAACACCCCCACACTCATCACTCTTCTATCTACATTAACAAATCATAATGGTTTTTATTCTACCTGCCCTAATTACTCCACACACCTGCATGTCACCTCTACCTGTGGCCTGAATTCCTATCCTCCTTTCACCTTAACTTGGCCCAGATTTTCGTCCTTTTGCAGCTTATTTCACGTAGCTCAGTGGCAGAAAAAGACAATACTACGGCTCTACATCCTTTCCATAGCACTTCTTCGTGACTAGCATCATATTCTAGTGTTAATAAGACAATACTACGGCTCTACGTCCTTTCCATAGCAATTCTTCGTGACTAGCATCATATTCTAGTGTTAATAAGACTATACTACGGCTCTACATCTTTTACATAGCACTTCTTCGTGACTAGCATCATATTCTAGTGTTAATAAGACAATACTACGACTCTACGTCCTTTCCATAGCACTTCTTCGTGACTAGCATCATATTCTAGTGTTTATAAGACAATACTACGGCTCTACGTCCTTTCCATAGCACTTCTTCGTGACTAGCATCAAATATCAATGTCCATTTCTTGCCACGGTATATTCAAGATAGAGGGATGGCAATTTTAGGATGAGTGTGAAGGTTTGGTTCCTGGATGGACGCCGCATATGCGTCTCTCCACCCAGTTAACAGGGGCACCATAGTAGGCTCCATATCACCCCGTTATATGGCCATATGGTTACCACCCAGCGTTGTAAATGGCTTGCTGGGTTACAGGAAACCATTAGGCTTGTCACTCAGTGTAGAGTCACCTGAAGTGGGAAGAAGAGTAATAAAAAGTGACAGGAAGGATGGGAGAAATAGGAAGAGAGGAGGCAGCACTACATCAAGTGAGTGGATGATGGTGAGAAATAGGAAGAGAGGAAGACCGACACAGAAAAAGAATGATAAAAGTGAAGGAAGAGGTAGGCAGCACTACATCAAGTGGGTGGATGGTTGTGAGAAACAGGAAGAGAGGAGGACAGACACAGAAAAAGAATGATAAAGGTGAAGGAAGAAGTAGGCAGCACTACATTAAGTGAGTGGACGATGGTGAGAAGTAGGAAGGGGGGAGGACGACAGAAAATAATGATAAAGATGAAGGAAGAAGTAGGCAGCACTACATCAGATGAGTGGATGATGCTCGCCCCCACCTACCACCATCAATCCTTACAAACTACATTCGTCCATATGGTGAGCTGAAACGTGTTCCGGATGTAGGCCAGGTGGGAACAGACACGCTAAATTTTCCTCGTTAACGCTCAGATTTAACGGTTTATTCAAAGGATGACGTAACATGAGACAGCAGGCGAATGAATTTAAGAATCATTTTTTAAATTCCCTGTTACTACTCGTCTACTTCATCTACAACTACCAAAATAAGTCACCACGAAAGCGGAGTCAAGATGAGAAAGTACGATGACGTCATGAATGGAAATAACGATGACGTCATGGATGGAAATAACGATGACGTCATGGAGGAAACAACGATGACGTCATGGATGGAAACAACGATGACGTCATAGATGGAAACAACGATGACGTCATAGATATAAATAAAGATGACGTCATGGATGGAAACAACGATGACGTCATGGATGGAAACAACGATGACGTCATGGATGTAAACAAAGATGGCGTCATGGGTCTGTCTCGCCCACACCCACCCACATACTCTGACCTCATATATATTCTGAACTTCTCTCTCTCTCTCTCCTTACGTTACCTACCTCACCCATTGTCTCCCTCCTCGTCTCTTCCTCCCTCCCTCCCTTCTTCTCCCTCTCTGTCCCTCATTCTTTTCTCCCTTTCCTCCTTCTCTCTCTCTCTCTCTCTCTCTCTCTCTCTCTCTCTCTCTCTCTCTCTCTCTCTCTCTCTCGAAACACCAGAAATAATAACAAGAATAATATAACCGTTTCAGATCCTTATTCAAAATTTAACGGTTTGACAGATTTCAAATTTTTCAACGGATAAAGTTTGAGTTAAAAAAAATTGAATAGCAACATGGATTTGAGTCTACATTATTTTTTATATATATTTCCGAATCTGAACACAGTCGTTAGCCCGTTCCTGAGGTCTAGAATTCTACGCACCATACACCTTCAAATGTCACCACTTCGGCACTAGCACCCACCGTCCATATTGAATACATGACTCGCGTATTTATATTATACCGGTAACCCAATGGAGAAAATAAGAGGCAGACCAATTTCGCCCTTATGGCCATCAGTAAATAAGGGTGATCAGTAAGGGACGGTTGAGATTTGGACTCATACAGTAATTTGTGCTTTGTGCAAAATTGGTCTAAATTAAGCACACGTTTCAATAGTGGAGTTATAGCAATTTGTTAAGTAAATTATGTGTGATGATGATGGTGGTGGTGGTGGTGGTGATGATGATGGTGGTGGTTGTGGTGGTGGTGATGATGGTGGTGGTGATGATGATGGTGGTGGTGGTGGTGGTGGTGATGGTGGTGGTGGTATTGGTGGTGGTGGTGGTGGTTGTGGTGATGGTGGTGGTGATAGTGGTGGTGGTGGTGATGATGATGATGATGATGATGATGATAATAATAATAATAATAATAATAATAATAATAATAATAATCCATCCATCCATCATCCAATCCTACGTTGCCCCATGAGGAGCGCAGGAACCCGGGGCTAGGCAAGCTGGTCCTGGCATTTAAGATGAGAGTGACCAGCCTCACCCATCCCTGAGTTATAATAATAATAACAATAATAATAATAATAATGAGGGGGAGGAGGAAGAGGAGGAATATAATAATAATAATAATAATAATAATAATAATAATGATCATGATGATGAATATTCTCTTTAATATTCGTGGTTTATGTCTATATTAAATTTTGGAAAAGAATACGAAAGACAAAAAAATAGTCTCATAGTCGACTGGTTTTCATCTGACGAGTCTCCTTGGTTACTAGTCAAATCAACCCTCCAATCTGACTACACATGGCCATCAACTGAACTGAAAAGGGTTATGGATCTTTGTAGGAATGAGTCTCCTTGGTTACTAGTCAGATCAACCACGAGTCGTATTCTAAAAGGGTCTTGTGATTACGTAACATATGTTCCTTAGAGATTTAGCCCTAGTCGCCTCAATATCCTCTTTGATATTTACACAAACTTTGCTGATATTAAAGTGACACAGACGGCGCTAAGTAGAATATTCATGTGTAAAATGCAAAAATAAATCGCTAAAGAGGACATGCAGCGAATCCTCCTATGCCACTTCAAATTCGGCGCGCTGGGTCTACGTTGCCATGGAGACCGCCAGACAGGAGGGCCCCCCCCCCAGACACCCTCTCTCCTCGGTGGCCAACGTAAAAATGACGATATTTCCACTATTTCTTCATTCTGCACTGATTCTTTGGTACAGGAGGCTGGGTATATGGTTCCTACAATTCAACCATTAGTTATTTCTCGTAAATATACTTGAATAAGAGTGTTTAAAGCCAAAATATGAGTTAATCAGTGTTGCCAACTGTTAATGTACCCGTAGCGTATGATTTCGTTTCAAAGGTACATGGAAAACAACCACAGTATCTACATTTTCTTGCATTTGTCGATCATACCGTCTTAGTGGTAATAGTATATAGTAATTCAGTAAGTTCTCATGTCTGTCGTACTGTATAATTCATCAAAACGTCTGTTCCTGAAACTCACAACGATCTGGTAAATGTGTTGGGTGCTCAGAGGATGGGAAGATGGCAGGACCGTATTCGTAAACCATCTTAACCAAGTCTTACCATAAATTAGGCTTTGTAGCAGTGACTTATTATTGGAAATCGGTCTACATGCACGTATTTTCTACCAATTATTCACCCTGGTTTGGTTTTGAAGTGTTTGGTCGTTTAACGAGTCAAAATACTATAGCTTAAGATCTAGAAAGTTTGTGAATATAGCCTCAAATTTTCATGGAACTAATTCAGTCACGTCACCTAATGTGCTCCTGGTGTGTAAATTTTCCCAAGTCTAACTACATTACCTAACTAACAATAATCTTTTACGTTTCCGAGTCACAAAGTTAACAATAGCTGTACAAAATTGAATTAACGTCGCTAAATTAAAGATATATGATTTTACGTTTATTTTCATGGTACTTTGGGTAAGACAGTCAAGTTGTGCTACGAAGACGAGACACCCATGCAGGTAAGAAACGTCACTTGATTTAACTGAACTAAATTTTGCGGCCGTTTGCAGTGTCAGTATAAGATCATTTTGGAGGTTAGTGTTCAAGCTGGTGGTGTTACGAAAAGTGTTCTCTGTGTACGCAGGGAATGAGGGAAATTGGCACTGAGATACAAAAATTCGCGAAACAACCTCTGTGTAAAATGTAAATGGCTGTGCTTCCCTGGGCCAAAACAGATGCCAAAGACCGCCAAAGCAACGTTCTCGAAATTACAACCACAGATCCCGGGAGTTTGGCCACTTTTTAACACTCAGCAAGGTATTTTTCACTGATGAAGTAGGTGAACTGACCCTCCTGGTGTGCTACTGTGCCTGTGTTTGTGAAATAAGCATCATATGGAGCTGTAAATGCAACGAGGAAGTTATCAAACCTCCTCGAGTTGCAGATACAGGCTGGCGGTTCCTTTGATCTTGGAGTGTCTGTCGCCTGAAATTGTCTTCTCATATGTTTACCTGACAATGCCGGGACTATACGTGTTTTGTGACGATAATTGGTATGATTTTCGTCAATATGACAAGTGAGGTGATCTTCCTGGAGCGCATTTGTGCCGATACGGGTAAAAATAATGGTTTCACAAGAGTACAGTGTAGGGGTGACGGTGGTGGGGTGAGGGTGGTGGCGGGGGACGCTGCATATCAAGATTTATTTTCACCCTTAACGTCTCAGCAGGATGGAGCCTTACACACCCCACAGGTAAGACAGTCTGGTATTTATGTGCTGGGGGTGTTATCTTGAAGGTTAAGTGAAGGAGTTTTGAGTGAAAGTGAAGGAAATACGAGGCGAGAAGGAAGCACAACAAAGCACTAGGAAGGGGCATCATCCTTCGTATTTACATCTGTTTTCGCCACTTTACACCGACTGAAGAATGACGGTATTTACGCTGTGATTTTATTTTTAAGGTCGGGTGAAGGAATTGTGAGTGAGGATGGCGGAATTAAAGCATAAAGATGTGAAAGGAAGGCATACAACAAATTCCTTGGCATCAACCTTCCTCTTCCCATCAATATAGCGGGCAGGAAGCACTTTACATACACTCCAGGTAAGAAAAACTGGTATTTATTTGCTGTTCTAGCATTTTCATAGCCAAGGGAAGGAACAGTGAGAAGGGAGGCAGGAAAATATAATAAAATGAAAGTATGGACAAGGGAGCAACACAACACTCAGAGGAACGTCAACAGAGGCGGAATATTTAAGTCACGTCTTTCACCGTTAATTATTTTTGTCTGTAATGAAGGTTGACAGTAATTTAAGACTATTGTATGATGATTTAAGTGTTCATTAATGACATAGATAACAATTAGGAGAAGAGGAATTGACCTACTACATGTTTACTTTTTTTTTCATTATCAATTTATGGTGTCAGTTTAAAATTGGATAATTTTGGAATGAGGCATTTTTAGGGTGTGGTAGGGGGTGGCGACCATCATCCACTCACTTGATGTAGTGCTGCCTACTTCTTCCTTCACCTTTATCATCCTTTTTCTGTGCCTGCCCTTCTCTCTTCCTATTTCTCACCATCATCCACTCACTTGATGTAGTGCTGCCTGCTTCTTCCTTCACCTTTATCATCCTTTTTCTGTGTCTGTCCTTCTCTCTTCCAATTTCTCACCATCATCCACTCACTTGATGTAGTGCTGCCAACTTCTTCCTTCACCTGTACCATACTTTTTCTGTGTCTGGCCTCCTCTCTTCCTATTTCTCACCATCATCCACTCACTTGATGTAGTGCTGCCTACTTCTTCCTTCACCTTTATCATTCTTTTTCTGTGCCTGTCCTCCTCTCTTCTTACTTCTTCCATCATTCCTGTCACTTTTTATTACTCTTCTTTCCTTTTCAGGTGGCCTTACATTGAGTGACATGGCTAATGGTTTCCTGTAAGCCAAGAAACCATTTACAACGCTGGGTGGTAACCATATAACCAACTCATATGTCTTCCCTACCTGTCAGCAAGTGGGTTGGTGGAGGGTTAGTGCCCCTCTCTGTAAAACAACTTACTCAAAGACAAACAGCCACCCTTTATGGGATTGTGGCGTCTGGCTGTAGGTAGATAGTTAAGTGAATTCCCCCTCTATCTATTATGCAAGTTTCCACAATCCAAGTAGTTCTTCATTAACATCTCCCACCCATGTAACGAGACCCGCCTGTGTATGGAAGCTCCCTAACACCTCTTCCTCAGCAAATTATTCTTGGATATGACTGAATATTTGTATGTTATTTATGCAGAGTATGGCAGTGTTACAAGGATGTATGTACAACAGAATAGGATAGTAAAGTATAATAAACAAAATAAGTCAGTTAGGAAAAGATGTCACGTAGCTTCCACACTGATTTAGTTATTCCCAGGTAAACTGTCTATCTATCTATCTATCTGTAGCCCGAAACCCTAATCCCGCAAAGGGTGGCCGCAGACAAAACGCCTCCAAGTCGCTCTGTCACCCATCATTTGACTGCCCTCGCCCCAACTCACTCCTCCTTTCCCCATATACCTCTCAACTCCATCCCTCCACCTCATCCTCGGTCTACCTCTCCCTCTCCCTCCCTCCACTTCACCTACATACACCCTCTTAGTCAGTCTTTCATTCTCCATTCTCTCCACATGTCCAAACCACCTCAGTGTATTTCTCCTAATTTCTCAACACACTGATGTAGTTATCGCCAGGTATACACTCTGATGTAGTTATTAGATGTGTGTGTGTGTGTGTGTGTGTGTGTGTGTGTGTGTGTGTGTGTGTGTGTATGTGTGTGTGTGTATGTGTGTGTGTGTGTGTGTGTGTGTGTGTGTATGTGTGTGTGTGTGTGTGTGTGTGTGTGTGTGTGTGTGTGTGTGTGTGTGTGTGTGTGTGTGTGTGTGTGTGTGTGTGTGTGTGTGTGTGTGTGTGTGTGTGTGTGTGTGTGTGTGTGTGTTTGGCAGTTTATGTGGTGTAAAAAGTCGTTCATATTTTTTTTTTTCAGTTTGTCATTTAAAAAAAAAAATTCATTGTGGCATTTTTTGTATTAGGAATTTGGATGGAGAGTGAGAGACTGACGAGGAGAGTGTATGTGAGTGAGGTGGAGGGGGAGGCCAAGGATGAGATGGAGGGATGGAGTGGAGAGGTATATGAGAGGGGTGTGTGACCTGGTGGGATGGAGAGTGAGAGACTGACGAGGAGAGTGTATGTGAGTGAGGTGGAGGGGGAGAGAGGGAGGGGGAGGCCAAGGATGAGATGGAGGGATGGAGTGGAGAGGTATATGAGAGAGGGGGATGTGAGCTGGGAGCAGGGCAGTGAAATGGCAGGGGACAGGGTGACATGGAGGTGATTTGCTTGTGGCCACCTCGAATAAGGGATTAAGGCGTCTGGCAATAGATAGATTCTTTTTTAATGCAAGGAAGAAGGAACCAAAGGCCAGGAGTCCGCAAACCGTTCCTTCCAAGAGAAAACAAAAACAATACAAAAGAGAGCCAAATTCAAGATCCGTTCATTTGTACAGTGAGATGGAAAGTGACTATGAATTCAATATTGTGTCATTCTTCTTTGCCAAGGTTAGGGTAAAAGAATGCAGAGGTTTGTCTATCTATCTATCTATCTGTTGCCAGACGCCATGATCCTGTAAGGGGTGGCCATTTGACTTTGAGTTATTTGTTTTACGGGGAGGGGCACTAACCCTCCACCAACCCACTTGTTGACACGTAGGGAGCACGTATGGTTTGGTTATATGGTTACCACCCAGCGTTGTAAATGGTTTCTTGGCTTTACAGGAAACCATTTGGCTTGTCACTCAATGTAAAGCCACCTGTAAAGGAAAGAAAAGCAATAAGAAGTGACAGGAAAGATGGGAGAAATAGGAAGAGAGGAGGACAGGCACAGAAAAAGAATGATAAAGGCTAGGGAAGAAGTAGGCAGCACTACATCAAGTGAGTGGATGATGGTGAGAAATAGGAAGAGAGGAGGACAGGCGCAGAAAAAGAATGATAAAGGGTAGGGAAGAAGTAGGCAGCGCTACATCAAGTGAGTGGATGATGGTCGCCTCCACCTGGATTTCATGGTTAGGTTGGATCGTATATTTTCCTGTGTTTGTAAATCTTTGTCTTTGTTTTTCAGGTGGGAAGAAAAGGTGATGGAGTGCATGAAGAAAGAATAGTTTGTTACAGCAAGAGAAAGGCCTGGAACAAGGCCTTCAAATACACCATACACTTCCAGGTAATGTGTGCTGTAGTTTTATAGATTACTGCAGCATGAGATGAGTAGATAGATACAGGAATAGATAAGTAGGGAGGAAAATGTCTGGAAGTGTTACTGTAGGAATAGTTGCAATTATGATACAGCCTTAGGTACTGGAATTAAGAGTGAGAATGGCATGTCAGAGAGATGGAAATTCATTTATAGTAAGTCTTTCATTGCCAACAGCACCTTAATTCATACACCTTCTGGTAAGACAGACTGTAATGATATAGATTACTACAAAAACTGATAGCTAGATAGATATAGTAATAGATACAGGGGGAGGAGAAATATCTGGATTACTACACACTGATAGCTAGATAGATATAGTAATAGATAGAAAGGGAGGAGAAATATCTGGAAGTGTTACTGTGATAGACATGAGTACAATGGTTAAGTAGTTGTTGTTGCTTTTTTTTTTTTTTTTTTACAGTGAAGGGACGAAGGAAAAACAAAGGAAATTAAAAAAGGTCTGTCCAGCCAAGCAGACCCATCAACCACAAGCAAGCAAGTGGTTCTGTGGGGCCGTCATACAGGTACAGTACAGCACAAGCACTGTGTATGGATCTGGCGCCCCCTTGTGGTAGACGGCGCCCCACCACAGTTATACCACAGTCCCTACCACAACTAGGTGCGGGGAATGAGGAGGATGACTGTCTCTTGGGTGGATTACACAGCTGCATCATCACCACCCAGGGTACACAATCCCACATATGACCTCTTTATTTAGGGTAGAACTAGATAAGGACCAACACATAGAGGATGAGGGATTAGGCTGGTGCATGCGTAGTGGTAGTAGTAGTAGTAGTAGTAGTGGTGGTGGTGGTAGTAGTATTAGTAGTAGTAGTAGTAGTGGTGGTGGTGGAGGTAGTAGTGGTAATAGTATTAGTATTAGTAGTAGTGGTAGTAGTAGTGGCAGCAGTGGTAGTGGAAGTTGTAGTAATAGTAGTGGTAATAGTAATAGTAGTACTGGTAGTAGTAGTAGCAGTGGTAGTGGGAGCTGTAGTAATAGTAGTGGTAATAGTAATAGTAGTACTGGTAGTAGTAGTAGTAGTGGTAGTGGGAGCTGTAGCAGTAGTAGTAGTGATGTAATTTTCCTTCTTCCTTAGAGACATTATGCTTGGGATAGGAGGCTTGCAACACCTTTTCCTGAGTCACTTATTTTGCATAGTAACTACAACTTAATATTCTCTTCTAAGTCATCTTCATCATCATCATCATCATCATCGTTTTCATTATCATTTATACCCTATCTATCTATCTATCTATCTATCTAATCCTAACCAGCAAAAGGGTGATGGTGGACTGAAGGAGAGACACATTCAGCCTGCAGTCCACTGTGTTCACATTCAGATGAGCTTATTAGTAGTAGTAGTTATAGTAGTGGTGGTGGTACTTTATAGTTATTCTACCACTACAAAACACTATTATTTATCTTGAAGGTGGTCTGGCAGGGAAGGGAGTGTCAAACAATCTTAAAATCCCTGTACACAAGCCCCGTGTCATCTTCTATATCATCATCTTGCTGTGGACTCAATATTTCCCTCAGCAGACTTGGAATGAAAGTTTTAATATATATATAGTGTGTTTAACCTGATCAACATCCCTAATTCCTTTCACCTCAGTCATTAGCCAAATTGGAGGGTAATTTTGACTGGTAACCAAGGAGACTCATTCCTACAAAGCTCCCTAACCCCTTTCACCTACCACTAGCCAGGTGTAGTCAGATTGGAGGGTGGCTTTGACTAGTAACCAAGGAGACATTCCTACAAAGCTCCCTAACCCCTTTCATCTCAGTCACTAGCCAGGTGTACTCAGATTGGAGGGTGGATTTGACTAGTAACCAAGGAGATTCATTCCTACAAACATCCCAGCTCACACCTCTGTTTAGTACTGAGTTATAGCAATTGATTATTAATCGGGTATGATGCTAGTCACGAAGAAGTGCTGTGGAAGGGGATTAGAGCCATAGTATTATTTTATTCCGCCAGTGAGGTGGAGGGGGGGAGAGGGAGGGGGAGGCCGAGGATGAGATGGAGGGATGGAGTGGAGAGGTATATGGGAGAGGGAGGTGTGAGCTGGGAGCAGGGCAGTGAAATGGCTGGGGACATGGAGGCGATTTGTTTGTGGCCACCCTTTACAGGATTAAGGCGTCTGGCAATAGATAGATAGATAGAGTTATGTGAAATATGTTGCACAAGGATGAAAAATCTAGGCCACAGAGTTTGACTAGTAACCAAGGAGACTCATTCCTGCCTAATACCTAGAACTCAGCAAATATCATGTAACCCTAACTATGAATTGGTATCTTTTTTATCAGTATTTTGATGGTGATGATGGTGGTGATGATGGTGGTGGTGGTGGTGGTGGTGGTGGTGGTGGTGGTGGTGGTGGTGGTGATGGTGGTGGTGGTGATGATGATGGTGGTGGTGGTGGTGATGATGGTGGTGATGATGGTGGTGGTGGTGGTGGTGATGATGGTGGTGATGATGGTGGTGGTGGTGGTGGTGGTGGTGATGATGATGATGATGATGGTGGTGGTGGTGGTGGTGGTGATAATGATGATGTGGTGGTGGTGGTGGTGGTGGTGATGATGATGATGGTGGTGGTGGTGGTGGTGGTGGTGGTGGTGATGATGATGGTGGTGGTGGTGATGGTGGTGATGATGATGGTGGTGGTGGTGATGGTGGTGGTGATGATGGTGGTGGTGGTGGTGGTGATGATGATGATGATGATGGTGGTGGTGGTGGTGATGATGATGGTGGTGGTGGTGATGGTGGTGGTGGTGGTGATGATGATGATGGTGGTGATGATGATGATGGTGGTGGTGATGGTGGTGGTGATGGTGATGATGATGGTGGTGGTGGTGGTGGTGATGGTGGTGATGATGATGATGATGATGATCGTGGTGGTGGTAATAATCATGACTGGTAGTGATGATGAGTATAATAATAGAAACGATTGTGATGATGATGGTAATGATGGTGATGGTGGTAATGATAATAATGTTAATAATGATAATAATAATTAATAATAATAATAATAATAATAATAATGTTAATGATGATGGTGCTGGATGATAATAATAATGTTAATAATAATAATAATAATATTAATAATAATAATTCCTTACCACACAGGGGCTGGACATGACGAGTGACAAAACAGCAAAGAAGAAGAAGAAGAAACAGATTAATACAGAGTTGACCCAGGCTTTGGACGGCTGTATTATCATGTCCATCTGTCTGTCACTCTCCCCTCACACACCAGTACATTTTGGGGACCTGCCTGTGAAATCTGATGGTTGTGAGTTGGGGGAAGGGCAGTCAAATGGTGGGTGACAGAGCGACCTGGAGGCGTTTTGTTTGCGGCCACCGTTTGTGGGATTAGGGCGTCGGGCTGTAGATACATCGATAGAGTCTTATTCTCTTTCTATCTATTGCCAGACGCCTTAATTCATAAGGGGTGCCCACAAACAAATCGCCTCCATGTCTTCTTCACTGCTCTTCTCACGGTTCACACACCCCTATCCCATATACCTCTCCACTCCATCCCTCCATCTCATCCTTGGCCTCCCCCTCCTCCTCCCCCGCTCCACCTCCTTCACATACACTCTCCTCGTCAGTCTCTCACCTTGATATAGCTTTGTTGTGGATTATGTTCATGGTGAAAATTTTGACCAAGAAAAGAGCAGAACGTGAGGGGGAGGCCGAGGATGAGATGGAGGGATGGAGTGGAGAGGTATATGACAGAGGGGTGTGTGAGCTGGGAGCAGGGCTGGGGGACAGGGCGACATGGAGCCGATTTGTTTATGGCCACCCCTTACGGAATTAAGGCGTCTGGCAATAGACAGATAGATAGACAGACATTATTTAGCAACAGGTAAAATGTGGACTCAGGTGTATGTGAGTGAGGTGGAGGGGGGGAGAGGGAGGGGGAGGCCAAGGATGAGATGGAGGGATGGAGTGGACAGGTATATGAGAGAGGAGGTGTGTGCTGGGAGCAGGGCTGTGAAATGGCGGGGGGGACAGGGCGACGTGGAGACGATTTGTTTGTGGCCACCCCTTCCGGGATTAAGGCGTCTGGCAGTAGATAGATAGATGAGGGACCTAGCTGTGAATCTGGCTGTTGTGGATCTTGTTCTAGAGGAAAGGTGTCTCCTAGCATAAAATGATAGCTTAGAAGGGAGGTGTGGCAGTGAAGAAGGCAATGAAGACTATATATAATCCCTTCCATTTATCCACAGATTTTTATATATTTTTTCCCTTATATCTACAAACTCCTCTGGATATTGTACAGGGGTGCCTTCACGTGGTGGCACTGATATAACCGGGCGGGGGGCTTGCCTGGGTATACAAACATCCCTCAACTCCCTCCCTATCCGCAAAAAGGACGATGGTGGACGTTTTTATGTTTCCTGATAGCTACAAACTCCTCTTGATACTGTACAGGGCTGCCCTCACGTGGTGGCACTGATATAACAAGGCGGGGGGTTTGCCTGGGTATATAAACGTCCCTCAACTCCCTCCCTATCCCTAGAAGGAACGATGGTGGACTGCAGGAGTTGTTCAGGCTGATGTCACTTTTTTTATGCAAGGAAGAAGGAACCAAAGGCCAGGAGCCCGCAAACTGTTCCAAGAAAAAAAAGAAAAACAATACAAAAGAGAGCCAAATAATTTCGAGATGCCTGGACACACTGCGTTTGAAAGACAGGAGATCATAGGAAGTAGGAAATACAGACAGTGGGAGACAGTTCCAGAGTTGACCTGTTATAACCAGCCTGACTTAGGGTGAGTGGAGGGAGTTGAGGGACGTTTGTGTGGCCAGGCAGTGGAGCAGCTTGGTTGTATCAGTGCCACCGCGTGAAGGCCTCCCTCTCCAACAACATAGGAAAGAATTATTTGAAGTTCTGCCTATAGTAACCTCATAAACTGATTTTTTCCAACAGTCTGACCGGCTTGAGAATGGAACTCGAGTCCTTTCAACCGTGAGATGCAAGTTCCAACCACCGCACCACCACCACCACCACCACAGGCTAAACAATAAGTGTAATTTTACTGGCTGAAATAAAGGCGATAAAGGAAAAACTATTCTTTCGTTCATTTACCGTGTGAACTATACTGTGTGTGTGTGTGTGTGTGTGTGTAGAGAGTGAAATAGAAAATAGGAGAGTGTGTGTGTGTGTGTGTGTGTGTGTGTAGAGGGTAAAATAGAAAATAGGAGAGAGTGTGTGTGTGTGTGTGTGTGTGTGTGTGTGTGTGTGTGTGTGTGTGTGTGTGTGTGTGTAGAGGGTGAAAAAAGAAAATGGGAGGGTGTGGGTGGGTGAAGGTGGATGTGGGTGGGTGTATGTAAGAGTGGGTGGGTATAGGTGGATGGTTGAGGGTGTGGATGGGTGTGTAGGTGGATGTGGGTGGGTGCATGTATGTGTGGATGGGTGTATGTAAGTGTGGGTGGTATAAGTGGATGGTTGTGGGTGTGTAGGTGGATGTGGGTGGGTGTATGTATGTGTGGGTGGGTGAAGGCGGATGTATGTATGTGTGAGTGTCTATAGGTGGGTCTTGGAGGGTGTGGGTGAGTGTGAGTGGGTGTAGGTGGGTGGGAGTGGGTGGATGCAGCAATAACACATAATCTACAAGTGTCTGGGTGTAATTGGACATATATTCATGGCTTGAGACCTAACTGGGTGGGAGAAAAACAAGGCAGGTCAGAGAAAGTGGGTGGGCATCTGGAAACACCCACCCACACACTCCCAATCCCACCCACACACTCCAAATCCCACCCACACATTCCCACATCCACCTACACACTCCTACACCCACCCACACATTTCAACACCCACCCACACATTCCCATACCCATCCGTACTCTCCCACACCCACACCCACCCACCCACCCACACACTCCTACACCCGCCCACATATTCCGATACACACACCCGCCTACACTCACCCACACCCACCTACACTCACCCACACCCACCCAATCTCACACATACCCACCAACACCCACTCACACCCACCCAAATTCACCCACACCCACCAACACCCACCCATGCCCACCTACACCCACCCATGCTCACCCACACCCAACTACACCCACCCATACTCCCACACCCACCCATATCCACCCACACCCACCTGCACCCTCCCACACACACCCACACCAACCTTCACCCTCCCACACCCACCCACAACCTCCCACACCCACCCACACCAACCCACACCCTCCCACACCCACCCACACCCTCCCACACCCTCCCACATCCACCCACACCCTCCCACACCCACTCACACCCACCCACACATACCTACACCCTCCCACACCCACCTACACCCTCCCACACCAACCCACACCCTCCCACACCCACCCACATCCACCCACACTCACCTACACCCTCCCACACACTCCCACACCCACCCACATCCACTCACACCCTCCCACACCCACCTATACCATCCCCCACACACTCCCACACCCACCCACACAATCTCACACCCACCCACATACTCTCACATGAACCCATACACTCCCACACCCACTCACACTATCCCACACCCACCCACACACTCCCACACCTACCCGCACACTCCCACACCCACCTTCACTCACCCACGCCTGCCCACACTCACCCACACCCACCAACCTACACCCACCTACACCCACCCACACCTACCAACACCCACGCACATCTACACCCACCTACACCCATCCATACTCACCCATACCCACCTACACCCACCCATACTCTCCCACACCCACCTACACCCACCCACACCCACCCAAACTCACCCACATCTACCCACACCTACCAAAATTCACCCACACTCACCCAAACTCACTCCCATCCACCCACACCCACCTACACCCACCCACACCCACCTACACCCTCCCAAACTCACCCACATCCACCCAAACTCACCCACACCCACCCACACTCACCTACACCCACCCCCACTCACCCACACCCACTTACACCCTCCCAAACTCACCCGTACCCACCCACACTCATGCACACCCACCTACACCAACCCACAGCCATCTACACCCTCCCACACCCACCCACACTCACCTTCACCCACCTACACCCACCTACACCCACCCACACTCACCCACACCCACCTACACCCTCCCACACCCACCCAAACTCACCCACACTCACCTACATCCACCCACACTCACCCACACCCACCTACACGCACCCACATTCACCCACACCCACCCACACTCACTGACACCCACCCACACCCACTTACACCCACCTACACCCAAATACACCCACCTACACACACCCACACACACCTACAATCACCCAAACTCACCCACACCCACCCAAACTCACCCACACCCACCCACACTCACCCACACCCACCTGAACCCACCCAAACTCACCCATATCCACCCACACTCTCCCACACTCACCCACACTCACTGACACCTACCCACACGCACTTACACCCACCTACACCCACCTACATACACCTACACCCACCTACATACACCCACACCCACCTACAATCACCCAAACTCACCCACACCCACCCAAACTCACCCACACCCACCCACACTCACCCACACCCACCTACACCTGCCCACACTCACCCACACCCACCTGAACCCACCCAAGCTCACCCATATCCACCCACACTCTCCCACACCCACCTACACACACCTACATCCACCCACATTCACCCACACCCACCTACACCCATCCAAACTCACCTACACCCACCCACAATCACCCACACCCACCTACTCCCACCCAAACTCCCCCACATCCACTCATACTCACCAACATTCATCCAAACACCCACATCCACCCACACTTATCAACACCCACCTACACCCACCTACGCTCACCCACACCCACCCACACTCACCCACACCAACCTTCACCCACCTAAACTCACCCACACCCACCTACACCCACCCACACCCACCCACACCCACTCACACTCACCCACACCCACCCACACTCACCCACACTCACCTACACTCACCCACACTCACCCACACCCACCCAAACTCACCCACACCCACTCACACCCACCCACACACTGCCACACCCACTCACACCTACCCACACCCACTTCTCCCCACTTACACTCACCCACACCCACCCGCAACACCCACACCCACCTCCCACCCAAACTCATCTACACCCACCCAAACTCACCCACACCCACCGACATCCACCCAAACTCACCCACACCCACCTACACCCACCCACACCCACCTACACTCACCCACACCCACCTACACTCACCTACACTCACCCACGCCCACCTACACTCACCTACACCCACCCAAACTCTCCCACACCCACCTACACCTACCCACACCCACCTACACCCACCCACACCCACCTAAACTCACCTACACTCACCCACACCCACCTACACTCACCTACACCCACCAACACTCACCCACACCCACCTACACTCACCAACACCTATGTACACCCACTTACACTCACCCACACCCACCTGCACCCACCAACACCCACCAACACTCATCCACACTCACCCACACCCACCCACAGTCACCCACACCCACCTATACTCGCCCACACCCACCATCACCCACCTACACCCACCAACACCCACAATCACCCACATACACCCACCAAAACCCACCTACACTCACCAACACTCACCCACATCCGCCTACACCCACCCACACTCACCCACACCCACCTACACTCACCTACACCCACCCACACTCACCCACACCTACCTACACTCACCCACACCCACCTACACTCACCCACACCCCCCTACATCCACCTACACTAATCCACACCCACCTATGCTCACCCACACCCACCCACCCCTACCTACACTCACCCACATTCACCCACATCCACCCACACCCCCTATGCTCACCCACACCCACCCACACTCATCCACACCCACCTACACCCACATACACCCGCCCACACCCACTCACCCCTAACCTTCCACACCACCCACGCTCACCCACACCCACCCACGCCCACCAAGACCCACCAACACTCACCTACACCCACCTACACCCACCCACACCCACCTACACTCACCCAAATTCATCTCCACCCACCTACATTCACCCACACTCACCTACACCCTCCCACACTCACCCACACCCACCCAAACACACCCACACCCACCCACACTCACCCACACCCAACCACACTCACCCACACCCACCTACACACTCACAAACGCACCTACATCCTCTCACACCCAATAACACCCTCCCAGGCTCACCCACACCCACCCACACTCACCTGCACCCACCTACACCCTCCCAAACTCACCCACATTCACCCACACTCACCCACGCCGACCTTCACCTACACCCACACACACACCAACACTCACCCAAACTCGCCCACACCCACCTACACTCACCCAAACCCACCTACACCCAGCGACACTCACCCACACTCACCTACACCCACCCACATTCACCCACACCCAGTGACACTCACCCACACCCATCCACACTCACCCACAGCCACCTACACCCACCCGCACCAACCTAAACCCACCCACACTCACCCACACCCACCTACACTCACTTACACCCACATACACCCACCCACACCCATCCACACTCACCCACAGCCACGTACACCCACCCACACCCACCTACACCCACCCAAACCCACCAACACCCACCCACGCTCACCCACACCCACCCACACTCTCCCACACCCACCTACACCCACTCAAAATCCCCTACACCCACCCAAACTCACCCACACCCACCTACACCCACCCAAACTCCCCTACACCCACCCAAACTCACCCACACCCACCTACACCCACCCACACTAACCCACGCCCATCCACACTCACCCACACCCACCTACCCCCACCCACACCCACCTACTGTACACACCCACACCAACCTACACCCACCTACACTCACCCACACCCACCCACACTCACTGATACTCACCCACACCCATCTACACCCACCGACACTCACCCACACCCATCCACACGCACCCATAGCCACCTTAACCCACCCACACCCACCTACACTCACCTACACCCACCCACACCCACCCACACACATCTACATTCACCCACAGCAACCTACATCCACCCACACCTCCCTACACTCACCCAAACCCACCTACACCATCCACACCCACCTACACCCACCCACACCCACCTACACTCACCTACACCCACCCACACCCACCCACACACATCTACATTCACCCACAGCAACCTACATCCACCCACACCTCCCTACACTCACCCAAACCCACCTACACCATCCACACCCACCTACACCCACCCACACCCACCCACACACATCTACACTCACCCACAGCAACCTACATTCACCCACACCTCCCTACACTCACCCAAACCCACCTACACCCACCCAGACCCACATACACCCACCCACACTCACCCACACCCGCCTGCACTCACCTACACCCACCTAAACCCACCCACACTCTCCCACACCCACCTACACCCACCTGCACTCACCCACACCCACCTACACCCACCCAAACTCGCCTACCACCACCAAATTCACCCACACCCATCTAGACCCACCCACACTCACCCATGCCCATCCACATTCACCCACACCCACCTACTGTACACTCACCCACACCAACCTACACTCACCCACACCCACGTACACTCACCCACACCCACCCAAACTCACCCACACCCACATACACCCACACAAACTCATCCACACCCAGTACACCCATTCAAACTCACCTACATCCACCCACATTCACCCACACCCACCTACGCCCACCCAAACTCACCCACATCCACCCAAACTCACCCACACCTATCCAAACTCACCCACATCCACCCACACTCACCCACACCCACCTACACCCACCCACACTCACCCACACCCACCCACACTCACTTACACCTATCCACACTCACCCACACCCACCTATCCGTCCCACACTTACCCAGGCCCACCCACACCCACCCACACCCATTTACACATCCACACTTACCCACACCCACCTACACCAGCTACACTCATCCATGCCCACCTACACCCACTCAAACTCACCCACACCCACCTAAACCCACCCAAACTCACCCACATCCACACATACTCACCCACACCCACCTACACCAACCCACACCCACCTACATCCACCCACACCCACCTACACCCACCCAAACTCACCCACACCCACCCACACTCACCTCCACCCATCTTCACCCACCTAATCTCACCCACATCCACCCACACTTACTCACACCCACCTACACCCTCCCAAACTCACCCACACCTACCCACACCCACCTACACCCACCCACACTCACCTACACCCACCCAAACTCACCCGCATCCACCCACACACCCACACCCACCTGCACCCACCCACACTCACCGAAACTCTTCCACACTCATCCACACCCATCTACACCCATCCACACTCACCCACCCCAACCTACACCCACCCACACTCACCCACGCCCACCCACACTCACCCACACCCACCTACACGCACCCACACTCACCCACACTCACCGACACCCACCAGCCCACTTACACTCACCTACTCACCCACACCACCTACAATCACCCAAACTCACCCACACCTACCCCAACTCACCCACACCCACCTACACCTACCCACACTCACCCACACCCACCTGAACCCACCCAAACTCACCCATATCCACCCACACTCTCCCACACCCACCTACATCCACTCACATTCACCCACACCCACCTACACCCACCCAAACTCACCCACATCCACCCACACTCACTCACACCCACCTACACCCTCCCAAACTCACCCACACTTACCCACACCCACCTTCTCCCATCTACACCTACCTACACCCATCCACACTCACCCACACCCATTTACACCTACCCACACTCACCCACTCCCACCCAAGCTCACCCACACCTACCCACACCCACCTACTCCCACCTACACCCATCCACAATCACCCACACCCACATACACCTACCCAAACTCACCCACACCCTCCTTCAACCACCCACACCCACGCACGTCCACGTACACCCACTGACACCCACCTACACCCACCCACACCCACCTACACTCACCTACACCCACCCACACCCACCTACACTCACCTACACCCACCTACACCCACACACATTGTTTTTAAAATGCACCCTTTCAAACGCATATCGTATTATGAAAATCGCGAGGTGAAGAATTTTTGAATAGGACCGCATAAGAGTAGGGTGTTGAGCGGCGTAGATCAGTTTGTTTGGCCGATAATAGATGGCGATGATCCCCGTGTCTGGCCCGAGCGTGACGTAGTTGGCGGGAAAAGTGACGTCAGCAGGTAATCATTGGCGGGTAATGTGACGTTAGAGGGATACAGCGCCATCTATGGTCCGTCAAACAAACTAACCTACGCCGTCCAACACCCGCATCTTATGATTTCCTGTTCAATATTTCTTCACTTCGTTTAAATTGATTTTTGTTCAGGACTTTGAAGGGGTGGGGGATGGGTGTGTGTGGGAGGGTGTGAGTGTAGGTGGGTGTGGGAGGGTGAGTGGGTGGCAGGGTGTAAGGTGGGTATGGGATGATGTGAGTGGGTGTAGGTGGGTGTGGGAGGGTGAGTGGGTGGCAGGGTGTAAGGTGGGTGTGGGATGATGTGAGTGGGTGTAGGTGGGTGTGGGAAGGTGTTAGTGGGTGTGGGTGAGTGTAGGTGGTGGTGGGTGAATATGGGTGGGTGTGAGAGGGTGTAAGTGGGTCTGGGTGAATGTAGGTGAGTGTGGGTGGGTGTTAGTGGGTGTAGGTGAATGTGAGTGGGTGTGGGAAGATATGGGTGGGTGTAAGAGGGTGTGGGCGAATGTGGATGGGTGTGAGTGGGTGTGGGTGAATATGTGTGGGTATGGGTGAGTGTGGGAGTGTGTGTGGGTATGGGAAGGTATGAGTGCATGTTAGTGGGTGTGGGTGAGTGTGGGAGGGTGTGAGTGGGTATGGGAAGATATGGGTGGGTGTGGGTGAATGTAGGTGAGTGTGGGTGGGTGTGAGTGGGTATGGGAAGGTATGGGTGGGTGTTAGTGGGTGTCAGTGATTGTGGGTGGGTGTGGGAAGATATGGGTGGGTTTGGGTGAATGCAGATGAGTATGGGTGGGTGTAAGTGGGTGTGGGTGAATGTAGGTGGATGTGGGTGGGTGTGGGAGGGTGTGAGTGGGTGTGGGAAGGTATGGGTGGGTTTGGGTGAATGTAGGTGGGTGTGGGTGAATGTAGGTGAGTGTGGGTGGGTGTCAGTGGGTGTGGGTGAATGTAGGTGGATGTGGGTGGGTGTCGGAGGGTGTGGGAAGGTATTGGTGGATGTGGGAGGGTGTGGGTGGAATTGGGAGGCTGTGGGTGGGTTGAGTCTGAGTGTGTGGGCAGAGGGAGGGTGTGGGAAGGTGAGGAGTGTGTGGGTGGTTTTTGGAGTGTTTGGATGGTTTTTGGAGGGTGTAGATGGGTTTGGGAGTGTGTGGGAGTCTGTGTGAGGGTGTGGGTGTGTTTGGGAGGGTGTGGGAGGGTGTGGGTGGGTTTGGGAGGGAGTGGGAGAGTGTGGGTGGGTTTGGGAGTGTGTGGGTGTTTTGGGGAGGGTGTGGGAGTGTGTGGGTGTGTTTGGGAGGGTGTGGGAGTGTGTGGGTGTGTTTGAGAGGGTGTGGGAGTGTGTGGGTGGGTTTGGGAGGGTATGGGTGGGTTTGGGAGGGTGTGGGAATGTGTGGGTGGGTTTGGGAGGGTGTGCGAGTGTGTGGGTGGGTTTGGGAGGGCGTAGGTGGGTTTGGGAGTGTGTGGATGGGTTTGGGAGGGAGTAGGTGGGTTTGGGAGTGTGTGGATGGGTTTGGGAGGGTGTGGGAGTGTGTGGATCGGTACGGGAGGGGTGGAAGTGTGGGAGTGGGTTTGGGAGGGTGTGGGAGGGTGTGGGTGGGTTTAGGAGTGTGTGGGTGGGTTTGGGAGGGTGTGGGTGGGATTGGGAGGGTGTGGGAGGGTGTGGGTGGGTTTGAGTGGGTTTGGAAGGGTGTGGGAGTGTATGGGTGGGTTTGGGAGGGTGTGGAAGTGTGTGGGTGGGTTTGGGAGGGTGTGGGAGTGTGTGGGTGGGTTTGGGAGGGTGTGGGAGTGTGTAGGTGGGTTTGGGAGGGTATGGCTGGGTATGGGAGGGTGTGGAAGTGTGTGGGTGGGTTTGGGAGGGTGTGGGAGTGTGTGGGTGGGTGTGGGAGGGTGTGGGAGTGTGTAGGTGGTTTGGGAAGGCGTGGGAGTGTGTGGGTGGGTTTGGGGGATGTGGGTGGGTTTGGGAGAGTGTGAGTGGGTTTGGGAAGATGTGGGAGTGTGTGGGTGGGTTTGGGGGATGTAAGTGGGTTTGGGAGAGTGTGAGTGGGTTTAGGAAGATGTGGGAGTGTGTGGGTGGGTTTGGGAAGGCGTGGGAGTGTGTGGGTGGGCTTGGGAGGGTTTGGGGGATGTGGGTGGGTTTGGGAGAGTGTGAGTGGGTTTGGGAAGGTGTGGGAGTGTGTGGGTGTGTTTGGGAGGATGTAAGAGCGTGTGGGTGAGTTTGGGAGGGTGTGGGAGTTTGTGGGTGGGTTTGGGAGGGTGTGGGAGTGTGTGGGTGGGTTTAGGAAGGTGTGGGAGTGGGGTTAGGAGGGTGTGGGGTGGGCTTCGGAGGGTGCGAGGAGCGTATTATTGGTTTTCCAACAAGGAGCGTGTATTGGTTTTCCAACAAATGGCGTATATGAGGCCTTCGACCTGAAATCAACAGCAAAACATAAGACCGATTTGTTCTGCGACTTAGATTAACTTCCATCGCTGATAATAGATGTCACTGTTCCTAATACATTGCTCGTATTTTTGGCGGGAAGGTGACGTCATGTACATTTTAACCAATATGCAGCCAGCAGACTCCGGAAAGCGGCCATATTTTCCCTTATTTTGAAGTATTTGGGGAATTTTCAAAGCCAAACCGCTATACCAAGACTATGTAGTATATCAGTTAGATGTTTATTGATCTTGGATATGATAAATGAAGCTGAACAAAGCAAAACAAGAGAAATATAACTCCGGGAAGAGGGAATTTTTCCCTTATTTTGAAGTAGTTCGGGTATTTTCAAAGCCAAACCGCTATACCAGGACTATATAGTTTCTCAGTTAGGTGTTTATTGACCCTGGATATAATAAATGACTCTGAATAAAGGAAAATAATAAAAATATAGTTAATACATGAGAACTTATCGAAACCAAGGATTATATTTTAGTTACCGATTCTCATTATTCATTTTCTTTGATGGCCTAAGTTTTCTATGATTTTTTTAGCGGTAACTGAACTATTTTTTGTAATACTGGGAAACTTTATGTATAACCGATATAATATAGACAATTATAGATGATATTTTAATGCAGCATCCACCCACACCCACCTACACCCACCCACACCCAACCACAGTTAGCCACATCCACCTACACCCAGCTACAGTCATCCACACCCACCTACGCCCTACCACACCCACCTTCAACCTCCAACACCCACCCACACCCACCTGGACCCACATGCACCCACTCACACCCACCTACACCCACATAAACATGATATTAGGCAAATAAAACACGCTTATATTGTATTCCTTTACCATTTTCTTTATTCATTTACCATACAGCAAGTCATCATGCAGTGGTTAGCCCATGTAGACCCCGACTGGAAGAACTGAAGGTCGCTTCTCATGCCGGTCAGACTCCTCGATAAAATCCGTTTCTCTCTCTGTTCTTTTTCATCCAGTGAGGCAATTCGGGACCTGGATGGAACACTGGATTTTAAGAGTTGGATTTAGTAGAAAAAGTAGTAGTAGTAGTAGTACCGTAGTAGTAGTAGTGGTGGTAGTAGTAGTAGTAGTAGTAGTTGCGGTAGTAGTAGTAGTAGTAGTAGCAGTAGTAGTAGTACCGTAGTAGTAGTAGTAGCAGTAGTAGCAGTAGTAGTAGTAGTAGTTGCAGTAGTCAATCAATCAATCAATCAATCAGCTTTATTTCATATCTATTGATACATAATGGTAATCAGTAGCAGTAGCAGCATCAGTATGGCATCAACAGCAGCAGAGGTACATATATATATATATATATATATATATATATATATATATATATATATATATATATATATATATATATATACAAAAAATCTGTACATATGGACATCACATAATAAGTGGTGTACTGTACAATTATATATCTATAAAAAAATCATATTAAAAGACCTGAGGGCATCACGGTGCGCATACACATTATTAACATATTAGAAAAAAAAGCATCAATAAAATATAAAAAAAAGTAAAAAATAAAAACTACCATCAGTGCAATTAAAAAGAAGTCCAAAGTGAAATATAAAACTGGCATCAATAACCAATACAGAAGGTGCAAATAAAATATGAAAGATAGCATCAATTAAAAATAAAAAGGTCCAAATAAAATACATTATCTAGCATGAATTAAAAGTAAAATGATCACAATAAAATATCAAAGGTAGCAGCTTTAAAAAATAGAAAGGTTAAAAAATAAAATTATAATAAAATGGTCCAAATAAAATATAAAAGCTGGGAACCAAGAAAAAGGAAAGAGGTCAAAATAAAATCTACAAAGCTAACATCAATAAAAAATATAAAAGAACTAGCACTGGCTCACCTTAAGATTACTACATGGTTTGGTCTGTGCTCATGGTTCTGCAGCCAAGATATTCGTGATCGAATTATATCCATGGCATGACAGGTAATGTCCACTCTGTAGTGTAACTTGAAATGATTAATAACATATTTACAAAAGAAACCCATTTTTAAGTATGGTAGGTTCAAGTTAATGATAGCACTATTAGATTGCATCAACCTTTTGTAATAGCGGCACTGTGTGAGGGCCACATGGTGCCTCAGTAACAGCTGGTTACAGGAGGCAGCCACATCATGGTTGCTGGCATAGGCTGGCATTCCAGTCATTCGTTTTAAAGCTTTACTGTAAGCCCCCTCAAATGCTTGAAATGTACATGATGTTCGTGTATCCTTATGGTTTAAAAGAGGCAGACCATAGTCTGGCTTACAGTACGAGTTAAAAAGGAATAAGAACGTATTAATATCTATACCACTAAAATTTCTAAAAATGCAATTAAAACTTGAATAAAACTTATTAAGCCTTTTCATTACATCTTTGTCATCTTTAAGGTCATGCCTAATTATGTGTCCCAGATAGTCATATTCATATACAATCTCTAATTCATCGCTGTTTAAAGTTAAATGAGTTATATAATTTTGCTTGATCTTTGAGCCTAAGAGCATGCATTTTGTTTTATCTTTGTTAATTTTAAGTTTTACATCACTTATCATTGATGAAAATTTGGTATACAAATTATTCATGGTTGCAATGGAATTCGCACAGAGCACAATATCATCGGCATAAGCTAGAATATTGATTCTGCTCATACCAATCATGCACCCTTGGCTCATGCTTGTAATTTCAGATAAAACATTGTCTATATACAGTTTAAATAAAAAGGGAGATAGAACACCACCCTGTCTAACCCCGTGTTCCACGTAACAAGGTACACCATGCGTCCCCTTCCATTTAATACTAGCTATCTGGTTCCTTAAATAGTGCATAAGTATGTACACAACATCTATTGCAATGTTCAGCCTTAACATTTTCTTCCCCAAAACGAAATGGTTAACTAAATCAAATGCCTTAGAGAGGTCAATAAAAGACAGACAGACATGGGTGAATATATATCCTCTGACACTGTTGATGATGATGATGATGATGATGATGATGATGAGGATGGTGATGGTGATGGTGATGGTGATGATGATGATGATGATGATGATGATGATGATGATGGTGATGGTGATGATGATGATGATGATGATGATGATGGTGATGGTGATGATGATGATCATGATGATGATAGTGTTGATGATGATGGTGATGCGTCGACCTTGGTCACCTAATGGCGGCCCTCCACGCTGCTCGATCTCTGGCAGCCTCCCTATTCAGTCCCTTATTCCTGAGGTCACACTCTATGACCTCGTCCCAGGTCTTTCTCGGTCTGCCTCTCACTACCCCACCCCCAACATCAACACTTCTCACTTTCCATACCCAACTATCATCCCTCATCCTCTCCACATGCCCAGACCATCTCAGTCTACCCCTCCTCATCACAACACCAATACACTCCAGTCCCATCCTTCCTCCCAAACCATCTCAGTCTACCCCTCCTCATCACAACACCAATACACTCCAGTCCCATCCTTCCTCCCAAACCATCTCAGTCTACCCCTCCTCATCACAACACCAATACACTCCAGTCCCATCCTTCCTCCCAAACCATCTCAGTCTACCCCTCCTCATCACAACACCAATACACTTCAGTCCCATCCTTCCTCCCAAACCATCTCAGTCTACCCCTCCTCATCACAACACCAATACACTCCAGTCCCATCCTTCCTCCCAAACCATCTCAGTCTACCCCTCCTCATCACAACACCAATACACTCCAGTCCCATCCTTCCTCCCAAACCATCTCAGTCTACCCCTCCTCATCACAACACCAATACACTCCAGTCCCATCCTTCCTCCCAAACCATCTCAGTCTACCCCTCCTCATCACAACACCAATACACTCCAGTCCCATCCTTCCTCCCAAACCATCTCAGTCTACCCCTCCTCATCACAACACCAATACACTCCAGTCCCATCCTTCCTCCCAAACCATCTCAGTCTACCCCTCCTCATCACAACACCAATACACTCCAGTCCCATCCTTCCTCCCAAACCATCTCAGTCTACCCCTCCTCATCACAACACCAATACACTCCAGTCCCATCCTTCCTCCCAAACCATCTCAGTCTACCCCTCCTCATCACAACACCACTACACTCCAGTCCCATCCTTCCTCCCAAACCATCTCAGTCTACCCCTCCTCATCACAACACCAATACACTTCAGTCCCATCCTACCTCTCAACTCTTCCATCGTAAATCCAGCTCCCTTAGACCTTGCACTCAGGGACGCACTGCACATCCACCTAATCATTGCCATTTCTGTGCCTTTGAGCCTGTGAATATCCTCTTCCTTTACTGCCCAGGTCTCACTACCATACAGCATTACACACACACACACACACACACACACACACACACACACACACACACACACTGCCATACAGCATTACACTATGAATATCCTTCTCCTTTACTGCCCAGGTCTCACTACCATACAGCATTACACACACACACACACACACACACACACACACACACTACCATACAGCATTACACTATGAATATCCTCCTCCTTTACTGTCCAGGTCTCACTACCATACAGCATTACACACACACACACACACACACACACACACACACACACACATATTACACTACGAATATCCTCATCCTTTACTGCCCAGGTCTCACTACCATACAGCATTACATTCCTAACACACACACACACACACACACACACTACCATACAGCATTACACACCTAACACACACACACACACACACACACACACAACCATACAGCAATACACACCTAACACACACACACACACACACACACACATATATATATATATATATATATATATATATATATATATATATATATATATATATATAACATATGGATGTGAGACTATGGTTCATTTATTCATTCATTGCCAGACGCCATGTATCCCAGACAGGGTGGCCAAGGGCTTAGAGTTAATTGTTGTGGCATGAAAATGAAAAGTCAAGAGTGAGGGCAGTGGAGATGGGACTGCTGAGGAATGTATGTGGAGTACAGCGGGTGGATTGGATACGAAATAATGTGATTCGTGAAAGATGTGGAGTGAGGAAGTCTGTGGACACCAGAATCAAAGAGAGTGTACTGAGATGGTATGGTCATGTGGAGAGAATGGATAACAATAGAGTGGTGAAAAAGGTATATCTGAGCGAATTTGAAGGAGGGAGGCGAGGTAGGCCAAGGAGAAGGTGGAGAGATATGGTGGATGAGTGTGTGAGGAAGAGAGGTTTGGAAGTCGGTGAGGCTAGGGAACTGACAAGAGATCGAGCTGGCTGGATGAATGTTGTGAGAAGTGCATGATCAGGGATTTGGCACCCCTTTTTAACGTGGCAGCGTCCGGACTGACTCTATCGGATACGTTTATGTGAAGCTACAGAACGTGGTGAATGTTTTTGGCGTATCAGATAGAGCCAGGATTCCGGGGGCTTGAATGATGAGTGAATGGAAGCGTGGCCCATTGGATTGGGCGAATGTGGGCTGTCTGGACATTGCTACTCCTCACCCTGCCCTTGGGTGGGAAAGGAGGTCCGGATGATGAATATATGAATAGAAATACAGTCTATTGACATATATCTACAGAAATATACATATACTGAGATCCATACATAAATTTTTTAAGAGAAAGAACCCTCAGTGTGTCATGAGTGAGGGATTTTCAAAAAGCCAAAATTTAAAATAGTCATTTTTCCCTCCAATTTTAGTGGGTGGAGGGAGGCCGGGGAGGCGGTCATTAACGACGACGGCGAGGACGACGAGCAGGAGGAGGAGGAGTGGGGGAGGAGGAGGACCTGCGGCGCCGGGGGTGGTGGTCTTTCCACTGCTGTGGGAGGGGCACACCCCCCTTGGTCTCCTCCAGGAGGCGCCAGCGATCCATCAGCATCTGGAAGCGTGATGGGTTCATGGCGCTGCCAGGGGGCGCCACGCCGGGGCTCGCCTCCTGCACCTCCGACTCCTCCAGGATCTCCCTCAGGAACTTTGGGGGCAGCGGCGCGCCCCTATTGCCTCCCTCCATCTTTTGCCACTCCTTCAACAGCCTGAGGAAGGCGTCAGGGTCCAGGCGGGACTGTGGCGGGGCGTGGTGGGCGTGGTGGTGGCCGTGCGCCTCCTCCCAGTGCCGCAGCAACTGCTGGAACACCTGCGGGTCCATGCGGGTCCACCGGTACGCCGCGCCCACCTGGTTGTCCTCCCACACGCCGCCCTGCACCGCCACGCCCCCACCCCGCCACTCACGCCGCCGCCACCGCCGCATCAGCCGATGGAAGGCGGGGCCGTTGGCGATGGAGGCGGCCCTGTTCACCTCCAGCCAGAAGCCCTCCTCGTCCCCAGACATCCCATCCCAGTCCCTGCATCCATCCCCACCCGACATCCCATCCCAGTCCCTGCACCCATCCCCACCCTCCATACCAGACCCTGACGCCTCACTAACGCACCCCGCCTCGCCCAGGGACGCCCCCACGCCTTCTGAAGAGGCCGCTGGGACGCTGACGGAGGCCCCTGCGAGGTCCCTGGCGGCCCCTGACACTTCTGTAGACAGCCCTGGGGCGCTTGTGCTGACCCCCGACCTGCCCGCCATTGACCATGAAGAGCTGGCCCCCGGGACGTCCATGACCCCTGGGACGTCCATGGTCCCTGGGGCGCCCATGACCTTTGCCACATCACTCGTCAACGGGACATCCCATGATGAGCTAGGCCCCGGGACGTCCAGTGAAGAGTTCACCCATGGGACGTCCATGGCCTTTGCCACATCCCTGGCCCAAGGGACGTTCCTGGCCCTTGCCACATCCCTGGGCAATGGGACGCCCCTGGCCCCTGGGCCTTCTGTAGAGGTCGCTGGGGTGCTCATGGAGGCCCCAGGGACGTCCATGGACCCCCCTGGGACGCTCACCGTCACCAACGAAGAGCTGGCCCATGGGACGCCCCTGGTGGTCCCTGGGACTTCTGTAGAGACCCCAGGGGCGCTCAGGGTGGCCCCGGGGTCGTCCATGGCCCCTGGGACTCCTGTAGAGGTC
>NC_137010.1:54724359-54726859 GCF_032717465.1 Coenobita brevimanus
CGACATGTCGGCGGGTCTTCTGGTAGATCAGTAAAGCCTGATTTTTCTGAAATTCAAATCCTTAAACTGTTCCCTGCCTCAGCGGGATTTGAACCCGGGTCCGTCAGGACTGCAGGCCAACTCTCTATGTGTGTATGTATGTATATTCTCGAAGGTATGTATGTACTGTATGTATATATTTATGTATGTACGTCTCAGTTTGCTTATCTGTGTGTGTGTGTTTGTGTGTGTGTGTGTGTTCTTACCTAATTGTTCTTACCTAATTGTATCTTTACAGGAATGAGTCAAGCTCGTACTGTCCCGTGTCTTAAACCATATTTATCGTACATATCCTTAAATTTGTGAATTGTTTTGGCACACACTATTTCATTCGGTAGTGCATTCCATTGATCAATTGCTCTGTTTGGGAAACTGAATTTCCTTACGTCTTTATCACCTCTCTTCTTATGCAGTTTTTTGCAGTGTCCTCTTGCTGATGCTTCTCCATATGTTAAGTAATCATTTATGTCTATTTTCTCCTTCCCTGATATGCACTTATATAGCATTATCATGTCACCTCTTTTCCTTCTCTCCTGTAGTGTTGGTAGATTCAGTTTATTTAGTCTTTCTTCGTAGCTTAGGTCCCTTAGGCATGGTATCCATCTTGTAGCGGCCCTTTGAACTTTTTCAATCTTGTCTATATGCTTTTTGAGATGAGGACTCCAGACTACTGATGCATATTCCAGGGTTGGTCTAATGAATGATGTTATTATCCTTCTTAGCATGTCTTCATTTATGTATGTGAATGCTATTCTCATATTTGCAAGCAGTGTATACATGTTCCGTACCTTCTCGCTGATGTGGTCAGCCGGAGATAGTCTGTTATTGATAATCACACCTAGGTCTTTCTCTCTTTCTGATGTGTATAGGGTTTTATTTCCTAACTTATAATCCCAATCAGGTCTTTTTCCACTTTTACCAAACTTGATTACATGACACTTGTCCACATTGAATTCCATTTGCCATGTACTACTCCATTCATGAAGTTTATTTAATTCTTCTTGTAGCTCCCTACAAGAGTCTGTGCTAGTAATTCTCCTTTGTATTTTTGCATCATCTGCAAACATATTCAGATAGCTCTCATTTCCAGTGTTACTGTTTATATCATTTATGTACACTAAAAACATGATTGGTGCCAGCACTGAACCCTGTGGTACTCCACTGGTCACTTCTTTCCATGATGAGTAGTTTCCTCTTAGTACTGTCCTCATTTCTCTTTTTATGAGAAAGTTTTGCATCCAACAAAACAGTTTGCCTCGAATTCCTCCTTGATGGTACAGTTTCCATAAAAGTCTTTGGTGTGGTACTGTGTCAAAAGCTTTCTTGAAATCTAAATAGATACTGTCCACCCATCCTTCCCTTTCCTGTATTGTGTTTGTTACTCTGTCATAGTAGCTCAACAGATTAGTAACACATGATTTTCCTTTTCTGAAACCAAACTGTCTTTCTGTTATCATACTGTGTTCTTCTAGATGATTTACCCAAGCTTTTCTTATAAGTTTTTCTAATACCTTGCTTACAACACTGGTCAGTGATACTGGTCGGTAGTTGAGTGGATTTTGTCTATTTCCTTTCTTGAATAAGGGGACTATATTTGCTTTTTTCCAAATATCAGGTAGTTTACCTTGACTCAAGGATTTCTTGAAAATTAAAAATAATGGTTTACTTAACTCCTTTGCACATTCTCGTAACACCCAACAAGAAATTTCATCAGGACCACTTGCTTTTCCTCTGTCTAATCTACTTAACTCCTCCTGTATTACTTTTTCTGCTATTTGTATATCTGGTAGTATGTGTGGACATGCGTGTTCCACATAGTCCCTCTCAAAATTTTTTTCTTCTGTAAAAACTAATTGGAAATTCTTATTTAGTGCTTCACAAATATCTTTCTCTTGTGTATAAGTGATTCCCTCGTCCGTAATGGATTGTATTATATCTTTTACTTTGGTTTTGCTTCTGATATAGCTGTAAAACAGCTTTGGTTGATCACTACTTTTATTTATTATATCCTCCTCAAACTGTTTTTGGGCTTCCCTCCTTATTCTTGTATAGTCGTTTCTTGCCTGTTTGTAATTATTATATGCCCTTTCACTATTGTGTCTTCTGTATCTATTCCACAACAAATCTCTTCTTTCTTTAGATTTTTTATATTCTGTATTAAACCATTTCTGTATTTTCTTATCTGCTTCTTTGTGCTGTGGGATGTACTTCTGGACTCCTATTTCATAAAATTCACAAAATTTTTTATATACAGCATTTAAATCTTGTCCTCTAAGCTCATTTTCCCAATCAACTTCTAAGAAATACTTCTTTAGGTCTTGATAATTTCCCTTTTTATAGTTTAGTCTCTTTTTGTAACTGCCATTGCTGTTTACTATGTCATATGCTATCCTGAAGTTATAATTTAGTACTGCATGATCGCTTTTGCCGAGTGGAGGGTGATATATTAAACTGTCAATGT
>NC_137010.1:54751859-54756859 GCF_032717465.1 Coenobita brevimanus
CGTCTGCAAATTTAGAAATGAAATTGTTTAGGCCAACATCGATATCGTTAATATACATAATAAATAGGACTGGTCCCAACACTGATCCCTGAGGAACACCACTGGTCACTGGAGCCCAGTCTGACTCTACTCCATTTATAACGACTCGTTGCTTTCTCTCATTTAACCAGCAACGTATCCACCTATGAATATTTCCGTCAATTCCAAGTAATCTTACTTTTGTCATTAGTTTATCATGCGGCACTTTGTCAAAGGCTTTCTGGAAGTCTAAGTAGATTATATCAAGTGACCTGGTACAATCATTCATTTTAAAAAGTGTATCGTAAAACTCAATTAAATTTGTCACGCATGATCTCCGCGTTCTAAAGCCATGCTGGCTGTTCCTAATTACGTTATTAGTTTCTAGGAACTCAACATTAGTTTCTAGGAGAGAGAGAGAGAGAGAGAGAGAGAGAGAGAGAGAGAGAGAGAGTTGATAGACTGAATGCAGGATAGACTGATGAAACGATATTGACAGATAGGTAGATAGATAGATAGACAGACAGATAGATAAACAGAGAGAGAGAGAGAGAGAGAGAGAGAGACATTTATTTCTGTTTCCGACACTCCCTATTTCGATCTTGACCTGTGGGTTGAGATGGAATGATGGACTGCTGAGAGAGAGAGAGAGAGAGAGAGAGAGAGAGAGAGAGAGAGAGAGAGAGAGACAGGCAAAGAGACAGATAGACAGAGATAGATAGAAACATAGATAGATATGCAGATAGATAGAGCAGACAGAGACAGACAGACAGACAGATAGATAGACCGGTAGGTAGACAGATAGACTGACAAACATATAGATAGACAGATAGATAGATAGACAGATAGATAGATAGATAGATAGACCAACATATAGACAGACAGATAGATAAGTAGATAGATAGATAGATAGACCAACATATAGACAGACAGATAGATAAGTAGATAGACAGATAGATAGATAGACCAACAAACATTTAGACAGACAGATAGATAGCTAGATAGATAGATTGACAGACAGCAGACAGATAGATAAATAGACATAGATAGATAGAGCAGACACATACATAGATATAGATAGATAGATAGACAGATAGATAGATAGACAGACAGATAGACAGACAGCACACAATCACTCATCATCACTACCATTACCAAGTTACCTATTAAATCGCCCTAATTACCCCTCATTACATGCCCTAATTACCAAGCTCAATATCCAAGGTCATTACGCTCCCTAACACCTCTACCTTAGCGATTTATTTTTGGTTATGGCTGGTTAATATCCTTTTGTAAGTGATTTATGCAGAGTATGGCGATATTGGAAGGATTTATGTAACACAGAAGACAGTAAGGTGTAATAAGCAAAATAAATCGCTTAGGAACAGGTGTTAGGGAGCTTAAAGAGCACTGAATTCATCAAAATATAAAGAACAAGAAGCGGTGGCAAGGCACAGCAAACCCGTGCCCGGCAGTCATTTAATGCTGACGTATAAACACAACAGGATATCTAGTCAAAGATGCCACGTATCAAATTTGCAGTAAATCGGGTGAGAATTGACGATTTTATGCCCAATGGAAATTTTAGGCCCGACCCACCTGACACTGACCCCCCTACCGCTAACTAGGGGGTGACGCCCCTGATGTAATGAGGCATGTTATAGGATGCAGATTTGAAAGATGCACCCTTAGGGTTGGGTTTCAGGTCGACAGGACGAATTGGAAAGGAGTTATGGCCAGAAGACAATTTTTTTTTTAATACTGTACATTTTTTGGGCCCACAGCCTGGGCCTTGACCCAATTTAGCCCAAAATATAATCAGGTCATCAGAAGGTCATAGCCCATCATCCCTGTTATTTTAATCAAAATCGCACCAGTAGTTTTCGCGTAAAGTTGTTAACAGACAGACAGACAGACAGGCAGGCAGGCAGGCAGGCAGGCAGGCAGGCAGGCAGGCAGACAGGCAGACAAACAAACAGACAAACCGAGTGAAAACAGTACCAATTACAATGAAATACAATTAACAAAAACATATTACAGAGAGAGAGAGAGAGAGAGAGAGAGAGAGAGAGAGAGACCCACTTTAATTTCTCAGGGCCTGACAACCCCACCAGCGACGTCCGTTGTAAGAAAAGAATCTCTCTCTCTCTCTCTCTCTCTCTCTCTCTCTCTCTCTCTCTCTCTCTCTCTCTCTCTCTCTCTCTCTCTCTCCAACGTAGCACACTATAAGATAAAACTTTTGGCTCACTCTGTCTTACGCTTAATTTCACCTTCAAGATGTTCAAGAATATGTTCCCTTCCTTCACGCACACGCACACGCACGCACACACACGCACACTCTGGCTGATACACACACACGCACACACTGGCTGATACACACTCACGCACACACTGGCTGATACATACACACCCACACAGATACATACAGACACACACACTGGCTGATACACACATGCACACACACTACCAGATACACACACACACGCACACACACAAGCAGATACACACACACGCACACACTGGCTGATACATACACACGCACACACTGGCTGATACATACACACGCACACACTGGCAGATACACACACACGCACACACACACACACACATTTACAGACATACAAATATATATATATATATCTATATCTATCTATCTATCTATCTATCTATATATATATATATATATATATATATATATATATATATATATATATATATATATATATATACACACGAGCAGATACATACACAGATATACACACACACATCATACAAATACGCACACATTATTTTCATACTATATCTATCTATAAATCTATCTATATCTATCTATGTAAACAAACAGACAGATAATTGGCTCTATGTATTAGGCTGTCTGTTACCTCCACCAAGGTTAGGTTATACCCCGTGTTGGTTTGTCTGTCTGTCTGTCAGCAGGATTACTCAAAAAGTTATACACGGATTTTGATGAAATTTTGTGGAAGAGTGGACCATGGGCCGAGGAAGACATGATTGAATTTTGGGCAGGATCCGGATCCTATGTCCACAGATCCGGATCCTTGTAAATGGCAGTTCCTTTGGTGGAGGTATGCGATCTCTGAGGGCTCTCTAAACACCAATATTTTGATCGAAAATTCATAAAAGAATCCTTGTGTAAAAATTCTGGCTGGAGAGAGAGAGAGAGAGAGAGAGAGAGAGAGAGAGAGAGAGAGAATCAACAGAAAACGTGATGTTGCTTGTAATAAGGGGCTTGGAGGGGTGGCCAGAGGGGGGCACTGATGCAAATATATCACTCTCTCTCTCTTTCTTTTTTTTCACACTTTCTCACACTCTCTCTCTCTTTCTCTATGGCGTATCTATCTACCTACCTATCTATCTGTCTATCTATCTCACTAACTGTCTATCTAACTGTCTATCTATCTATCTGTCTATATTTCGATTCAAAACTTTCTCTCTCTCTCTCTCTCTCTCTCTCTGCATAAAATTCCTATGTTGACAGTGAAAAGTGGGTGTTGACTCTCTCTCTCTCTCTCTCTCTCTCTCTCTCTCTCTCTCTTTATATTCCTCATTATTTGTCTTTCTCGCTTATCTAAACGTTTTGAGAGAGAGAGAGAGAGAGGGTTAACGAACTGAATGATATAGACAGATAGATAGACAGGTAGGTAGGTAGGTAGGTAGGTAGATAGATAGATAGATAGATAGACAACAGACAGACAGACAGAAGGATAGATAGATAGATAGACAAATAGACAGACAGAAGGATAAATAGATAGATAGATGGACAGATAGACATACATACATACAGACAGACAGAAGGATAGACAGAAAGACAGATAGATAAACCAGGTCGATAGATAAAAAGGGGTAAAAATAGATAAATATAAGACGCAAGTAATTCCTTTCAAACAAACCACCCAACCCTGACCCGCCCCTGAGTGCTGGGGGGGGAGGAGAGAAGGAAGGGAGGGAGGGAGGGAGGGAGGGAGGATGGATGGATGGATGGATGGATGGAAGGAAGGATGGAAGGAAAGAAGGAAGGAGGGAGGGAGGGAGGGAGGGAGGGAGGAAGGGGAGGAGGGATGGATGGATGGATGGAAGAAAAGAAAGAAGGAAGGAGGGAGGGAGGGAGGGAGGATGGATGGATGGATGGATGGATGGATGGAAGGAAGGAAGGAAGGAAGGAAGGAAAGAAGGAGGGAGGGAGGGAGGGAGGGAGGGAGGGGAGGAGGGGAGGATGGATGGATGGATGGATGGATAGAAGGAAGAAAGGGAGGGAGGGAAGGAGGGAAGGAGGGATGAGAAATATGAAGAGAAAAGGATGATGGAAAGAAGGAAGGAAGGAAGGAAGGAAGGAAGGGAGGGAGGGAGGGAGTGAGGAGGGGAGGGAGGAAGGAAGAGTGGATGGATGGATGGATGGATAGAAGGAAGGGAGGGAGGGAGGGAGGGAGGGAGGATGGATGGATGGATGGATGGATGGTTAGAAGGAAGGGAGGGAGGGAGGGAGGAAGGAAGGATGGATGGATGGATGGATGGATGGATAGAAGGAAGGGAGGGAGGGAGGGAGGGAGGATGGATGGATGGATAGAAGGAAGGAAGGGAGGCAGGGAGGGAGGATGGATGGATGGATGGATGGATAGAAGGAAGGAAGGGAGGGAGGGAGGGAGGGAGGAGGGGAGGATGGATGGATGGATGGATGGATGGATAGAAGGAAGGAAGGGAGGGAGGGAGGGAGGGAGGGAGGGAGGGAGGATGGATGGATGGATGGATGGATAGAAGGGAGGGAGGGAGGGAGGGAGGGAGGAAGGAAGGAAGGATGGATGGATGGATGGATAGAAGGAAGGGAGGGAGGGAGGGAGGGAGGGAGGATGGATGGACGGATGGATGGATAGAAGGAAGGGAGGGAGGGAGGGAGGGAGGCAGGATGGATGGATGGATGGATGGATAGAAGGAAGGGAGGGAGGGAGGGAGGGAGGGAGGGAGGG
>NC_137010.1:54764359-54769359 GCF_032717465.1 Coenobita brevimanus
ACACACACACACACACACACACACACACACAAACATACACACACATTGCTACTACTACTACTACTACTACTACTACTACACTACTTCCACGACTACTACTACTACTACTACTCTACTACTACTACTACTACTACTACTCTTCCCGCCGTCACACCCACGCCCACACCCGCACACTGAGCCGTAATACACAAATATCACGTTAAAGATCTTCCACGGTCCTTTTCAAACTACCACGACTACCCACACAAGCAGACTGTGCCATATTATATTTAAATGATAATAATAATAATAATAATAATAATAATAATAATAATAATACTTCCAGGCTGTTTTCAAAATGCTACACACCGTTTTTGTCATTAAGGTTTGTTCAGGCATAAGGAATTACACGCTTGGGTTTGTGTCGTTAAAAGATGTGTGTGTGTGTGTGTGTGTGTGTGTGTGTGTGTGTGTGTGTGTGTGTGTGTGTGTGTGTACTCCCTCCTTCCCCCTTCTCTCTATCTACCACTCTATTTCTATCTGTCTACCTCTGTATTTATCTATCTACCTCCCTCTATTGGTCTATGCATGTATATCTATCTATCTATCTATCTATCTCTATGTGTCTGTCTACCTCTAAACAGCTATCTATGTACCTCTACCTCTCTCCCTCTCCTTGTGTCTATCTACCTCCATATCTATCTATCTGTCTCTCCCTGCTCCCCTCCCTCTCTCTCTCTCTCTCTCTCTCACCAAATTCCATTATACTGTCAGGAAGCCTCCCCTCCAGGTCTTTCCACCCGCCGCGTCACTGCTCCGTCCCACCGAAACCGTTTATTTCAAAATCATTTCTTTCCTCCCTCCCTCCTCCTCTCCACGCCCGCGGCCAAATTTTTCATCTCTCCGCTGTTTTGAGTCCGTTTTCTCTGTTTTCGAGTTCGTTTTCTTTTCTCCTTTGAATTACACTGGTCAGCAAAAATAATATTACTTCTTGGTGCTGAACTGAAATGGTGTGAGTCTAGGGCAATGGAAGGTGCTGAACTCGACACTGGCATCAGCAAAGACGTATCAGGTGCTGTTCTTGAAAGTCAGTCTCTTGGTGTATCTTGCTGACAGGACTCATACATTTGTTGGTGTAGTTCCATCGATTACATTTGTATTTTTGTGGCAAGTTACATATATAGTTTCCACTTCTATTCTTGCACAAATTCTCAGTCACTCTGACAGTGGTGGAAGACGGAACGCCGCACATGTGTAAACGATCCTGACCGTTTTCGTAACATTTGTGGAGCGTTCACGCCGGCAAGCTTCAAGAAACCCATCACGAAGGCTGTTGAGTGAACTACAAAAGCTACTTCAAATGTCCGTTGGGCGACCAAGACAAGAAATGACGCCTCACACAGCGTGTGCGTCCTGTGTCAATCACCTGAGTGGATGGATACATGGAAAATGAAGTTCGGGTTTGCCATTCGCTGTACCAATGGTGTGGCGAGAGGCCAAAGACCACAGCAACGACTGCTGCTTCTGTCTCACCAACATCAAAGGAATAACTGTCAAGACACGAGCCACAGTACAGTACCCAATATCGCTTCTGCAATCCGACCAGCGCCACACAGTGCAGAACTACCGGTTCAAACCCACCTGCTGAACACGAGCTAAGCAGCGAATCTGATGCCAGTCACAGCCCCATGGATGACGACTACCAGGACGACTCAGGCAACAGTGGCCCACACCATTCAACCAGGCAGCCCTTCATGATCTCATAAGGGACCTGGATTTGTCTAAGAAAAGGCAGAGCTGCTGGGATCACCACTGAAGCAGCGTAACCTGCTGGAAGATGGAGTGCGTCACTACGGTGCGTCATCGGCGTACACAACTGTCTGTTTTTCAAAACTGCAAACAACCTTAGCTGCTGCGATGACGCGTGTCTCTCACGCAACAACTCTGCAAGTCTGATCCATACAAGTCGGATGATTAGACGCGTGTCTCTCACGCAACAACTCTGCAAGTCTGATCCATACAAGTCGGATGATTAGAGGCTGTTTATAGATTCACGAAAATACACTCTGAAAGCAGTCCTCCTACACAAAGGGAATCGGCTTCCATCCGTGCCAATAGCACACGCGGACAAGATGACCCAGAGCTGTAACACTATGAAGATTGTACTTTCCGCTATCGAGTATGAGGAGCATCAGTGGAAAATATTCATGGACCTCAAAGTGACCAGTCTACTTCTGGGCCTTCAGAGCCGTGACACACAGCACATGTGGTTTCTCTGCTTGTGGAAGAGTACAGCTAATGCTGAGCACTGTATGAGAAAAGAATGGCCGGCAAGACCAAAAGATGCACCAGGAAGGTTCCACTGTCTTCACAAATCCCTTGTGGATCCAGAAAACATATTCTTGCCTCCACTGCATCTCAAGCTGGGCTTGGCAAAACATGTCGTAAAAGCCATGGATCAAACGGGTACTGTGTGTCAGTACTTGTCTATGACGCTCAGTGGCGTGGTATCCGAAGCCAAGTTGACAGCAAGGGTCTGGAATGGTGCTCAGATCCACATGCTGGTTAATAAACAGGTACTGTGTGTCAGTACTTGTGTATGACGCTCAGTGGCGTGGTATCCGAAGCCAAATTGACAGCAGGGGTCTGGAATGGTGCTCAGATCTGCTTGCTGGTTAATGATGGTGACTTTATCAAGGCATTAAACCCGCTGGAGAGGGACGCATGGGAATCGTTCACGAATGTCTCACAGAACTACTGAAACCATCGTGCAGACAACTACGAAGACACTGTGGCAGGCAGGTTAGGGAGTTATCCAGCTCTGGACTCACGGATGACCTTGAAGAGTCATTTCTTTCACTCCCACCTCGATGTCTTCCTAGATAACCTCGGAGACATCAGTGACGGGCATGGTGAAAGGTGTCACCAAAACATTGCTGTAATGGAGGGCAGGCATCAAGGCCAATTCAGTGCCAACATGACGGGCGACTCCTGCTGGATGTACAACGTGAACAGAGTCAGCTGAACGAGCGGAAAAGCAAAATGCAGAGGTGTTTTTAGACCTTCGTCGCTTGCTAATAAAATGTGCATTGGATGTCCATACCTTTGTACCCTAAATCATCACAATATTACCTGTGTGTGCCTCAGTGTATGTTACGAGGCTGAGGCGAGGGATGCCACACTGAATAAGTTTTCCGTCTGATATTCAAGAAGCCTGCTACGGTACCGCTAAATGAATATCCGATTTGAATTCAGTGCTATCCAGTTACTCAGGGACGCATACGTATCAGAATCATTTTGGCTGTTGACCAGTGTTTATTTTTTGTATACTGTGGTGTCTATAATGATTTTGGGAGCCTTATTTCCATTGATTTCCTCTGCATTTTAAATTTCGCCTGTCCTGGAATCCGTGTTCTTCGTTCTGTTCGCTCTTCTCTTGTTTCTTTGTGTATTGTTCGTTTTCCTTTGTTTTTAATCTGTTTTCTTTTCTTCTCGCTGTTTTTTATATATTTTTGTCTCTAATTAGGCCTTGGATAGTAATTCTCTCTCTCTCTCTCTCCGTTTTCTATGCTTTTTTTTTTAAAGCTCTTTGCATTTCTCTTTCACGGGGGTATTGAGAATTCTTTAATAATAATAATAATAATAATAACAACAAATAATAAAAATTAAAATAATAACAACAATAATAAAATTGATAATAGTGATAAAAATAATAACAATAATAATAATAATAATAATAATAATAATAATCTTCCATACAAATGCATACTTACCAGGTGTAGCCAGACTGGAGGGTTGATTTGACTAGTAACCAAGGAGACGCAGTATTACCTCAACTCCATCCATCATCATCATCATCATCATCATCATCACGCAAGAAAGGACGGAAATAAAACACATCATCATCATCATCATCATCATTATTATTATTATTATTATTATTATTATTATTATTATTATCACTACAAAGTATATTACAAGTCAAAAAATGTACACCATAGGCAGCCTTAAATTCGAAAATTCTTATTCCAAAATTGATATATTGAAGTTTTGGCGAGATTATCATTATTTTAGCGAGATTTTAATTTTAGCGAGAGTACTAATTTGCGAGATTTTAATTTTAGGGAGATCATTACTTTAAAGGAATTATTATTTTAGCGAGAAATTTTAGGAGTAACTGCAAGGGTAAAAAAAAAAAGTGTATATGTAGGTGGGTCCAAATCTCAACCGTTACTGATTACTTTGTGTTACTGGTGACCTTGTGGTATTAATTAGGATAGATAGACAGATACTCTGAAAAACTGATACATACCGGTATAGAGAAGCAGATTATATATATATATATATATATATATATATATATATATATATATATATTAGGGTGTTCAGAAAAATCAAACCTTCAGGAACTTGCAGGGCAAAGTGCTTATTCAGTTGCACTACTGGTGGGAACGACACCATACTTTGCAATTTTCTTTGGCCTTCTCAGACCCCTGCCTTATTTCAACGCGAGCTGCAGTGCAAGTGGTAAATCCCACCTTGATGGCAGCAGGGCTTGACGTGGGGGAACTCACGTTGTCTGTCGGATCTCTCCACTCTGTTCGGAAGGAATCAAGGACTGAGATCGCTGAAAAAATCAAAAAAGAATTCCAGCCACAAACACCCTTGATTCTCCATTGTGATGGAAAGCTCTTGCCCAACATCGATGGTGGCGGCCACAGTGATGGCCTGGCGATTGTTGTTACAGGCATTAGTACAGAGAAGATCCTGGCGATCCCTAAGATCCCTGCTGGAACGGGCGGAGCAATGGGAGCGGCAGTGCTAAGGACTCTAGATGAATGGCCGGAAGTGAAACCCTGGATTGCAGGGCTCTGTTTTGATACTACAGCATCCAACAGCGGGGTTCACAGCAGAGCTTGCTTTGTCACTGAAAGAGGTCTCCAAGTCCCGCTGTTGTTCTTGGCATGCAGGCACCACATGTGTGAACTCATAGTGGCAGGGATCTTTGACCTCTTTTTCAC
>NC_137010.1:54776859-54791859 GCF_032717465.1 Coenobita brevimanus
ATAAAATAAATTGCTTAGGAAAAGATGTTTGAGAAGGATTTACAGTATGTAACAAAGACGACAAGATGTAATAAGCAAAATAAATCGCTTACAAAAAGGTGTTAGGGAAAAATTAATGTAACAGAAGAGGAGAGTAAGGTGTAATAAGCAAAATAAATCGCTTAGGAAAAGGTGTTAGGGAAGGATTTATATAACACAAAAGGACGGCAAGGTGTAATAATCAAAATAAATCGCTTAAGAAAAGGTGCTACGAAAGGATTTATGTAACACTTCTTCGTGATTAGCATCATATTCTGGTAGTCTGGTGTTAATAAGACAATACTACGGTTCTACATCCTTTCCACAGCACTTCTTCGTGACTAGCATCATATTCTAGTGTTAATAAGACAATACTACGGCTCTACATCCTTTCCATAGCACTTCTTCGTGACTAGCATCATATTCTAGTGTTAATAAGACAATACTACGGCTCTACATCCTTTCCATAGCACTTCTTCGTGACTAGCATCATATTCTAGTGTTAATAAGACAATACTACGGCTCTACATCCTTTCCATAGCACTTCTTCGTGACTAGCATCATATTCTAGTGTTAATAAGACAATACTACGGCTCTACATCCATTCCATAGCACTTCTTCGTGACTAGCATCATATTCTAGTGTTAATAAGACAATACTACGGCTCTACATCCTTTCCATAGCACTTCTTCGTGACTAGCATCATATTCTAGTGTTAATAAGACAATACTACGGCTCTACATCCTTTCCATAGCACTTCTTCGTGACTAGCATCATATTCTAGTGTTAATAAGACAATACTACGGCTCTACATCCTTTCCACAGCACTTCTTCATGACTAGCATCATATTCTAGTGTTAATAAGACAATACTACGGCTCTACATCCATTCCATAGCACTTCTTCGTGACTAGCATCATATTCTAGTGTTAATAAGACAATACTACGGCTCTACATCCTTTCCATAGCACTTCTTCGTGACTAGCATCATATTCTAGTGTTAATAAGACAATACTACGGCTCTACATCCTTTCCATAGCACTTCTTCGTGACTAGCATTATATTCTAGTGTTAATAAGACAATACTACGGCTCTATATCCTTTCCATAGCACTTCTTCGTGACTAGCATGATACTGGAGCGTTAAGTACAACCGGTTATAACTCAAAATTCAAAATGGAGAGATGGCAAATTTGAAATCAAGTTTGAATGAAGAAGAGGAATATGACAAGGATAGCAAGAGGAGGTGACCCAACCCTACTTTTAAAAAATACAGGAAAAATACTTGCACTACATGTATTGGTAGTGGTAGGTGGAAGGCCATCATCCACTCACTTGATGTAGTGCTGCCTACTTCTTCCTTAGCCTTTATCATTCTTTTTCTGTGCCTGCCCTCCTCTCTTCCTATTTCTCCCATCTTTCCTGTCACTTCTTATTGCTTTTCTTTCCTTTACAGGTGGCTTTACATTGAGTGACAAGCCAAATGGTTTCCTGTAAGCCAAGAAACCATTTACAACGCTGGATGGTAACCATATAACTAAACCATACGTGCTCTCTACGTGTCAACAAGTGGGTTGGTGGAGGGTTAGTGCCCCTCCACGTAAAACAAATAACTCAAAGTCAAATGACCACCCCTTACAGGATTATGGCGTCTGGCAATAGATAGATAGATAGATGGATAGATAGATAGATAGACAGAATATGCACTTAAACACAGCTTACACAACACGTCTTCTTACTTATAATGCAAAATGTATGGGACCAAAACTGAAACAAATATATTTTTTTAATGAATTTCTGGAAAACAAAAAAAACATGAATATTTATTGTATACTGATTTCGTGCGGCTGAAAGTGAAAATCATGACCCGTTTTGCATCATCATCTGCGGTACACCAATATCTGAATGAAAAAGCAGAGGCACAGCAGATGAATAACACTGTAGGTAGGGAGAAGCAGAGGCACAGCAGATGAATAACACTGTAGGTAGGGAAAAGCAGAACGACAGCAGATGAATAACACTGTAGGTAAGGAAAAGCAGAACGACAGCAGATGAATAACACTGTACGTAAGGAAAAGCAGCAGAGCAGATGAGTAACAACTGTAGGTAAGGAAAAGCAGAGGCACAGCAGATGAATAACACTGTAGGTAAGGAAAAGCAGAGGCACAGCAGATGAATAACAACTGTAGGTACTGTATGAAAGAGTAGAACGACAGCAGATGAATAACAACTATAAGAATGGACGATAAAAACGACAACATAATTCTGGATTCTTTTTTCCCCGGCATTCTCAAAAGGACACATATCAAGCACTTCTTACATAATGTCTATATACCTTCAGATATCAGATGTCAGGTAGGCTGGGGTCAATAGGAACCCATCACCCCTATAAACCAAAAGTAGAGGCAGATCCAGGAACACCCCCATCACCTCCCTATAAACTACCTAGCCAGTCAGGAAGGTAGGCAGCAGGACAGATCCCTAGTTCTATGGTAACACATGAAAAAATGGTTACATGAGGCTCACCTTCTACCGTAACTGGATTTCACCTCACCTGCCACCGCTTGTATATTGCCGGAGACCTGTGCCAGCGCCGCCCGTGCCTGTGTGGAGGGTAGGAAGGGTGTGACAAGGATAGCCAGCCCCGTTAACCCCAGCAGCGCCCCTCCGCCTCCGTACAGGGCCCCCACCATCACCCACACCGTAGAGGGGAGGGCGGAGGCAATGTCCCCAGCGGCCTCTCCCAACTGGGCGCATTTTTCCTCCTCCTTCCCGCCCACGCACCACGTCCACACCCCGAACGCCGCCGGGGGGTGCGTGCGGGCGTGTCTGACGAACCAGGCGGGCGTGAAGAGGGCGGCGAGGGAGGAGATAGCCACCAACAACGTGACCCCCGCCCACAAGGCCACCACGCCCCAGGAGGTCGACCAAACCCACCCTCGAACCTTCATCACTTCCGTCACCGTTCGATTTTCTCTCCATTGACTGAGTGGATGGTTCCCTGGGCCCTTGAGTGAGAGATGGAGAGAGACTGTTCCTTAATTTTCAAAGTTCCGTCATCCTTCTCTCTCCTTCTCCGCCGGTAAGTCAGTTTGAATATTCGAACACACTGCACAGTAACGAAAAAAAACCGTCTTCAGTTGCCACGGACTGTTTTTTACTATTTTCTTCTATATTTGCAATTCTTTCTCGTCTCCTTGGTTGCTATTATTATTTTTCCAGCCTTCCAAAATATTCCACGTCTTTTCATGGATTTTAAAACACACTGGAGTCTTCACTATCGAATGGCGGGTAATTTGAATGGGTTTTGGAAGGAGTCAATGTCTTCTGTGTCACCATCGTTGTTGGCTTCGTAGGGAAACAAATATGTCTTTATCACAACAGAAAAACGTACATACATACATACATATACACACATACATACATACATACATACACACATACATACATACAATATATATCCATACATACACAGTTAAATACATAGGCTACAATACACACACCTATATATATATATATATATATATATATATATATATATATATATATATATATATATATATATATACCTAGGCTGCTTCCCCCAAGGAAAGGGAGGTAGCCGAGACAGGACGACACACTCTTCATTTACTCATCCATTTAAACACATTCATTTGCATCTTAGCCCCAAAGGGGAGGACGGACAGATCCTCACCGCACCACACCACACAAGGGTCAACTGCGCAATGCAATCAGTGACATCCGCAGCAGGGCCCGATAGCAGAACTGGTTTACCCCTGCCACATCATAACAGACCCATCCCCTTACCCGCACCTGACCTGACTAGCTGATCAGACCAAATGCGGGAGGATATCCCCTCAGGGCTGCGTCATCACTTATTTATTCACAAATTTCTCTCCATTTATTTCTGTCACGAACAGCCACTCTTCCTTGCTCAACAGACATCCCTCTCGCATCCAGCGCTCTCTTCACACTGTCCATCCATCCTATTCGTGGTCTTCCTCTCAGCCTTACACCTCTCACATCAGATCTAGTTATCTTTTTCACCAATCTCTCATTATCCATTCTCTCCATATGCCCAAACCATCGCAACACCCTCTGCTCAACTCTACCAACCATCTCCCGAACAACTCCAGTTCTCCTTCGCACTTCATCATTTCGCACCCGATCCATGCGCGTCACTCCACACATACTCCTCAGACACCTCATCTCCATTACATTCAAACTTTTCCTCTCTGCTACACCCATATTCCATGTTTCAGCCCCATATAACGCAGTCAGTACCACAACACCCTCATACAGTCTTCTCTTTACATCCATTCTAAGCGAACGACATCTAAACACTTTTTTCATTCCTCCCAGCACCTTTCCCACTTCATTTATTCTAAACTTCACTTCTGCATCTATTCTTCCATCCACAGCAACATGTGACCCTAGATATTTAAAACAATCTACCTCCTCAAGCAACTCACCATTCAAAACTATATTCATCCCCCTACCATCTACCAACCTCGTACACTTCATCACTTTACTCTTATTCTCATTTACTTTCAATTTCCTCCTTTCACACACCCTACCAAACTCCTCTACCAACTGTCTCAATCTCTCCTCTGAATCAGTCACCAGTGCAGTATCATCTGCAAACAGCAGCTGCTTCAGATTCCACTCTCCACCATCAACATTCACCAGACTCAGACCTTCACCTAAAACTCTTGCATTCACCTCCCTTACAACACCATCCATGTAAATATTAAACAACCAAGGCGACATCACACATCCCTGTCGCAGCCCCACTCTGACAGGAAACCAATCACTCACAGCATTTCCCACTCTTACACACGCTTTACTATTTACATAAAAACTTTTCACCCCTTTTAGTAACCTACCATCAAGTCCATACAATCTTAAAACAGTCCACAAAGCCTCCCTATCAATTCTGTCATACGCTTTCTCTAAATCCATAAATGCCCAAAACACATCCTTGCCTTTAGCTAAATACTTTTCACACACTTGTCTCACAGCGAACACCTGATCAACGCATCCCCTCCCTCTCCTAAAGCCACACTGCTCATCACCAATCACTCCCTCTGTACCCTCTCTAACTCTCATAATTAACACTTTACCATACACCTTACCTACAACACTCAACAGACTTATACCCCTAAAGCTAGTACATTCATACTTATCACCCTTGCCTTTATACAATGGGACCACACAAGCACTTGCCCAGTCAACTGGCATCATACCTTTCTCAAAGCACACATTCAACAATCTTACTAACCAGTCAACAATAGTCACTCCACCACCCTTCAGGCATTCCACAGCACACCCATCCATACCTGCAGCTTTCCCTGTTTTCATCTCCTTTACTGCCTTCTCCACTTCCTCCTTCGTGATCAAAGAATCATTTAACTCTCCCAACACATTTATTCCTTGCACCCTTCCATCCGCCACAATCTCAGCCACCCTTTCCTCCTCTACATTTAACAATCTTTCAAAATACTCTGCCCATCTCTTCCTTACTGCATCCATCTCAATTAACATCCTTCCATCCTCTGATTTTACTCGTTCTTCCTTCCCAGACTCTCCCTTTCGCACCCTTTTCACCTCCTTCCAAAACATTTTCTTATTCTGTTGAAAATTCTCTGTCAGCCGCCTACCCCATCTCTCATCTGCTGCCACTTTAGCATCACGCACAGCCCTTCTCGCTCTATTCCTCTTTTCCTTATACCTTTCATATGACATCTCATCCTTCCTCTGCAGCCACACTTCATATGCACGTCTCTTCTCAGCCACAGCCATACTTACTTCCTCGCACCACCATTCACTTCCTTTTCTTACAGCACAACCCACACGTCTCACACCACACACCTCTTCTGCATGCCCCACCACAGCACTCTTAAACAACTGCCATTCCTCCTCCACGCTGCCATTTTCCCAATCTTTCACTGCGTTCCACTCATCTTTCAATTTCTCCTGATACTCTATCTCTTTCTCTCTTTTATCCAACTCACTCACTTTCAAAACCTCCCTGCCACACCTAACCCTCCTAGCTCTCACCCATCTCTTACCTACTCTTAACTTTCCCTCCACCAGGTAGTGGTCAGACATACCTCCACCCTCCCCTCTCAGAACTCTCACATCCAACAATCTTCCTATTACATTCCTAGACACAACCACATAGTCCATCAAAGCTCTATCAACAACCCTTCCACCCTCCTGTCTCACCCATGTATACTTATAAATATCTTTCTTTTCAATATCTTTCTTCTCAATATATACATACATATATATATATATATATATATATATATATATATATATATATATATATATACATACAAATATATGCATGATGCATACATTCGTGCACATACAAACATATACATACATACAGTCATACATACATAAACATACACATACATACATACATAAACATAATCAGACAATACACACACACACACACACACACACACACACACACACACACACACACACACACACACCTTATCTCTCGTTCTCTCGCAACTGCCTCCTCATTCACTCTCCTAGTCAGTCTCTCCCTCCCCTCCTCTCTCTCTCTCTCTCTCTCTCTCTCTCTCTCTCTCTCTCTCTCTCTCTCTCTCTCTCTCCACCGAACAATGCTTGAACGTTTAAGGTCCCATGCACTGAGAGAGAGAGAGAGAGAGAGAGAGAAAGAGAGGGAGGGAGGGAGAGACACCCATTCCTGGGCGTGGTATCAGCGGACGTGAAAGTAGCACCGGCCACAAAGCGCTCAGGTGTGTTACCGTCACGCACGTGCTAATTAACTTCACCTGTAGCAAAGCACGTGACGCGTGTACAGGTATTGCACGTGAGGATTTATACACTCTCTCTCTCTCTCTCTCTCTCTCTCTCTCTCTCTCTCTCTCTATCTATCTATCTATCTATCTATCAATCTATCTATCAATTTATCTATATATTTGTACATGTATTTGTCTATCTATATCGTTCTCTCTCTCTCTCTCTCTCTCTCTCTCTCTCTCTCTATATATATATATATATATATATATATATATATATATATATATATAGATATAGATATATATCAATCTATCTATACATTTGTACATGTATTTGTATGTCTATATCGTTTCTCTCTCTCTCTCTCTCTCTCTCATACCTAAAATCCTAAGCTGCCAATCCAACGGGTCTCCTTGGTTACTAGTCAAATCAGCCCTCCAATCTGACTACACTTGGCCATATTATTATTATTATTATTATTATTATTATTTTATTATTATTATTATTATTATTATTATTTTATTATTATTATTATTATTTTATTATTATTATTATTATTATTAATATTATTATTATTAACACTGCTACACCACACACTGCCACACCACACACTGCTACACCACACACTGCTACACCACACACTGCCACACCACACACTGCCACACCACACACTGCTACACCACACACTGCCACACCACACACTGCTACACCACACACTGCCACACCACACACTGCTATACCACACACTGCCACACCACACACTGCTACACCACACACTGCTACACCACACACTGCCACACCACACACTGCCACACCACACACTGCCACACTACACACTGCTACACCACACACTGCCACACTACACACTACCACACCACACACTGCCACACCACACACTGCCACACCACACACTGCCACACCACACACTGCTACACCACACACTGCTACACCACACACTGCCACACTACACACTGCCACACCACACACTGCCACACCACACACTGCCACACCACACACTGCTACACCACACACTGCTACACCACACACTGCCACACCACACACTGCTACACCACACACTGCCACACCACACACTGCCACACCACACACTGCTACACCACACACTGCCACACCACACACTGCCACACCACACACTGCCACACCACACACTGCCACACCACACACTGCCACACCACACACTGCTACACCACACACTGCCACACCACACACTGCCACACCACACACTGCCACACCACACACTGCCACACCACACACTGCCACACCACACACTGCCACACCACACACTGCCACACCACACACTGCTACACCACACACTGCCACACCACACACTGCCACACTACACCACACACTGCCACACCACACACTGCCACACCACACACTGCCACACCACACACTGCCACACCACACACTGCCACACCACACACTGCCACACCACACACTGCTACACCACACACTGCCACACCACACACTGCCACACCACACACTGCCACACCACACACTGCTACACCACACACTGCCACACCACACACTGCCACACCACACACTGCCACACCACACACTGCCACACCACACACTGCCACACCACACACTGCCACACCACACACTGCCACACCACACACTGCCACACCACACCACACACTGCCACACCACACACTGCCACACCACACACTGCCACACCACACACTGCCACACTACACACTGCCACACTACACCACACACTGCCACACTACACCACACACTGCCACACCACACACTGCCACACCACACACTGCCACACCACACACTGCCACACCACACACTGCTACACCACACACTGCTACACCACACACTGCCACACCACACACTGCCACACCACACACTGCCACACCACACACTGCCACACCACACACTGCCACACCACACACTGCCACACCACACACTGCCACACCACACACTGCCACACCACACACTGCTACACCACACACTGCCACACCACACACTGCCACACCACACACTGCCACACCACACACTGCCACACCACACCACACACTGCCACACCACACACTGCCACACCACACACTGCCACCACACACTGCCACACCACACACTGCCACACCACACACTGCCACACCACACACTGCCACACTACACACTGCCACACCACACACTGCCACACCACACACTGCCACACCACACACTGCCACACCACACACTGCCACACCACACACTGCCACACCACACACTGCCACACCACACACTGCCACACCACACACTGCCACACCACACACTGCCACACCACACACTGCCACACCACACACTGCCACACCACACACTGCCACACCACACACTGCCACACCACACACTGCCACACCACACACTGCCACACCACACACTGCCACACCACACCACACACTGCCACACCACACACTGCCACACCACACACTGCCACACCACACCACACACTGCCACACCACACCACACACTGCCACACCACACCACACACTGCCACACCACACACTGCCACACCACACACTGCCACACCACACCACACACTGCCACACCACACACTGCCACACCACACACTGCCACACCACACACTGCCACACCACACACTGCCACACCACACACTGCCACACCACACACTGCCACACCACACACTGCCACACTACACACTGCCACACCACACACTGCCACACCACACACTGCCACACCACACACTGCCACACCACACACTGCCACACCACACACTGCCACACCACACACTGCCACACCACACACTGCCACACCACACACTGCCACACCACACACTGCCACACCACACACTGCCACACCACACACTGCCACACCACACACTGCCACACCACACACTGCCACACCACACACTGCCACACCACACACTGCCACACCACACACTGCCACACCACACACTGCCACACCACACACTGCCACACCACACACTGCCACACCACACACTGCCACACCACACACTGCCACACTACACCACACACTGCCACACTACACACTATCACACCACACACTGCCACACCACACACTGCCACACCACACACTACCACACCACACACTTCCACACTACACACTATCACAGCACACCACACACTGCCACACCACACACTGCCACACCACACGCTACCACACTACACCACACACTGCCACACTACACCACACACTGCCACACCACACACTGCCACACCACACACTGCCACACCACACACTACCACACCACACACTGCCACACTACACCACACACTGCCACACCACACACTGCCACACCACACACTGCCACACCACACACTGCCACACCACACACTACCACACCACACACTGCCACACCACACACTGCCACACCACACACTGCCACACCACACACTGCCACACCACACACTGCCACACCACACACTGCCACACCACACACTGCCACACCACACACTACCACACCACACACTACCACACCACACACTACCACACCACACACTACCACACCACACACTGCCACACTACACACTACAACACCACACACTGCCACACCACACACTGCCACACTACACACTACCACACCACACACTGCCACACCACACACTACCACACCACACACTACCACACCACACACTACCACGCCACACACTGCCACACTACACACTACCACACCACACACTGCCACACCACACACTACCACACTACACCACACACTGCCACACCACACACTGCCACACCACACACTGCCACACCACACCACACACTGCCACACCACACACTGCCACACCACACACTACCACGCTACACCACACACTGCCACACCACACCACACACTGCCACACCACACACTGCCACACCACACCACACACTGCCACACCACACACTGCCACACCACACACTGCCACACCACACACTAGCACACCACACACTACCACACCACACACTGCCACACTACACACTACAACACCACACACTGCCACACCACACACTACCACACTACACCACACACTACCACACTACACCACACACTGCCACACCACACACTTCGACACTACACCACACACTACCACACTACACACTGCCACACTACACACTGCCACACCACACACCGCCACACCACAGCACACACTGCCAACCACACCACACACTACCACACCACACCACACCACACACTACCACGCCACACACTACCACACCACACTACCACACAAATTTTAATATATACTCAAAATAATGAAATGAAACGAAAAAATAAAAAACTTACCATTACAAAGCACTATTTTCCCATATAATTTCGCTCACATTCCTCTATACTCCGTTCACTTTCACTTGGCGCGGATTCACGTCCTTCCTATATCACTTCTTCGTGACTAGCGCCATATTCCAGTGTTAATAAGGCCACCACTCGGCATTCAAGATGGAGGGATGGCAATTTTAGACTTACTTATATTTAATTCACCCAAACTCATCATTCTGTAATCAAATTTCCTTCAGTATCCCTATTTACAATGTTTTAGTCATTGAGCAAATTATTTCGGCCCTCCCGTACCTCCCCAGCATGAGGGAAGGGTTAAATCCTGCTGTCACTCTCCCTTCGAAATAATACTGATTGATACACGATTATATTTCACCTCATTTTCCATTTACCGCCATTAAATTTTCAAAGATATAATCCCGTGTTTACAAATATTAGTCACGCATGGCCCAGATCCAGGAGATGGCGACGCACAACCTCCCACTTTCGAGGCTAGAGGGACACTGAACTCCCGCCTGGTTTTCTAAGGGGCTGGGGACGAGAATGACGTGTGTTTACATGGGTGACGTCATGCTGGCTGGAGTGATGGAATTTTGGTGTATGGGAATGAGAGTAATTTAATTTTGGGGTGATTTTCGTTTTCCAGACTGAGAATATATATTTTTCTTATATATTTTTCATAATATTAGAGGTTTAATATAGAAAAGAAATTATTTGAACTGAAAGGGTTACGTAAATGGTAGTAGTAGTAGTAGTAGTAGTATTAATAAGAATAATAATAATGGTAATAATAATAATGATAATAATAATAATAATAACAATAATAATAATCGCAATAATAACAGTAGTAGTAGTAGTAGTAGTAGTAATAATAATAATAATAATAATAATAATAGTAATAATCGCAATAATAATAATGATAATGAAAATAATAATAATAATAATAACAACAATAATAATAATAATAATAATTCCTGTGTCTTGGGGGGGAGCCATGACCCCTCCTCGTCCCCCCAAAAAATCCATATAGTTTTCCAAAATCCATGAGTGTTCAGCTGATGGCCAGGTGTAGTCAGATTGGAGGGCTGATTTGACTAGTAACCAAGGAGACTCGCTGGATTTGGAGCTTAGGATTTTAGTCATGGAGAGAGAGAGAGAGAGAGAGAGAGAGAGAGAGAGAGAGAGAGAGAGAGAGAGAGAGAAATACATGTACAAATATAGAGATAGATGGAGAGAGAGAGAGAGAGAGAGAGAGAGAGAGAGAGAGAGAGAGAGAGAGAATCGATATAGGGGAGGTGGACTAAGAGCCATATGATAAAATCCATTGGGGGAAGACGGAGGGGTAGTTGCTATGGCTAGGGGGAGGAGGGGAAGAAGAGGAGGAGGAGGAGGAGGAGGAGGAGGAGAGGAAGAAGAAAATGAAGAAATAATGATGATGATGTTGATAATAATAATAATAATAATAATAATAGTGAAGAAAAATAATAGAAAAAATAAAAATAAATAATAATAATAATAATAATAATAATAATAATAATAATAATAATAAAGAAATACTAATAATAATAGTAGTAGCAGTAGTAGCAGTAGTAGTAGTAGTAGTAGTAGTAGTAATAACTAATAATAATAATAATAATAATAATAATAATAATCTTTACTCCATATTCTAGGGACCTTAATATTCAAGTGGATGGTTGCCTGTCGTACTCCTGGCTTATTTCCATTGAGTGCTATCTTTGTCACTCACGGCTGACGAACTACCCTTCTCCTACGAGCCTTTACTTTCTTGTTTTATGAATATTGTAAAAAAAGATAAAAATGATGATTTGATGGATTATTATTATTATTAGTATTGTTGTTGTTGTTGTTATTATTATTATTATTATTATTATTATTATTATTATTATTATTATTATTATTACTCCTACTATTCTACTGTTACTACTACTACTACTACTACTATTATTACTACTACTATAACCATTATTATTATCGTTGTAATAGTAGTAGTAGTAGTAGAGAGAGTTTCAGTAATATATTAACACTTATCTATCTATCTATCTATCTATCTGTCTATCTACCTATCTATCTATTGCCAGACGCCTTAATCCCGTAAAAGGTGCCTTGTTCCTGTCCTTTGTCATGTGGTTGACCTCCACGCCATTCCTCCATAGCATCCTCGGCCTTCCCCTCCTCCTCTCCCCCTCCATCTCACTCACACTCACTCTCCTAGTCAGTCTTTCACTCTCCATCCTCTGCACCCCATCCCTCCATCTCATCCTTGGCCTCCCCCTCCACCTCACTCATCTGCACTCTCCTTGTCAGTCTTTCACTCCATTTGTTTATATTTGAGCGGATCTCGAACTTCCCAAACACATTTTTTTGAGCGACTTATCCTGGACATTCTCAGTTCCCTGCCACCCTGGAATCTCTCCTTCCCTCCGTCTCTCCACCCCTGAGGTAATTTTCTCTCCTCCCTCCACCCTAATCCATTTTCCCTCTCCTCCCCATCAGTTCCCTCCTTTCCTCCCCTTTGTAATGTCTCGCTTGGAGGGTGGGCTGGGGTGGGGTGGGTGTGAAGGGTGGGGTGGGTGTGATGGAAGGGAATAAACCACTAGCATTACACTTACCTCACCCTCTCTCTTCTACCCTTCTGTGTGTGGGTATGTGTATGTATATATATATATATATATATATATATATATATATATATATATATATATATATATATATATATATATATATATATATATATATATAAAGAGGGAACTGCTACAGTTTAATTACATAAGGACTCAGAGAAAATTAAGATTGAGAAGGGCGTGCGTCAGGGAGATACAATTTCACCAAAGTTATTTACAGCATGCCTAGAAAGTATTTTCAGAAAGCTAGACTGGGAAAACAAAGGAGTGAACATTGATGGAGAAAAGCAAAACCATTTAAGATTTGCAGATGACATTGTCCTTATCTCAGAAACAGCGGAGGCATTGCAAGAAATGTTAAATGACCTGAACAGAGAAGGTGTCAAAGTAGGACTGAAGATGAACCGGAGTAAAACTAAAGTAATGTTTAATTCACAAACACCAAAGAGCGTCATAAGAATAAGTGGAGAAATTCTTGAACAAGTTGAGGAGTACAACTACTTGGGACAAATACTAAAATTAACGAAAGATCATGATAGCGAAATAAAAAGACGCATTACAATTGGATGGAAAGCTTTCGGTAAACATAGAGACATTATGAAAAGTAGCTTGCCAGTTTGTATGAAACGAAAAGTATATAAGGAATGTATAATTCCAGCTATGACGTATGGTTGTGAGACCTGGACACTGACAAAATCGATGGAAAATAAATTAATCAGTTCTCAGAGAGCAATGGAAAGGTCAATGTTGGGAATATCTTTAAGAGACAGGAAAAGATCAACTTGGGTGAGAGAGCAGACTAAAGTCAAAGATATTATAGAAGTTATAAGAGAACAGAAATGGAGGTGGGCAGGCCATGTAGCAAGAATAAGGGAAAACCGATGGAGCAAGAGGCTGACTGACTGGACACCAAGAGACTGTAAGCGTAGCAGAAAAAGGCCAGACAGGAGGTGGAGGGATGAGATAGAGAAATTTGCAGGGAAAACGTGGCAAAGATTGGCTCAGTCAAGGAATTCGTGCAGAAGGTTGGGGGAGGCCTTTGTTCAGTAGTGGACTTGTAATGGCTGATGATGACGATGATGATGATGATATTCAGTATAGATAGACAGATAGATAGATAGTTAGATAAACAAATATATAGATAGACAGATAGAGATTAATAGATATGTGGATAGACAGACGGTAGACAAATGGATAGATAGATAGATAAATAGACAGACAGACAGATGGATATATAAACAGACAGACAGACAGACAGAGACGAAACAGACAAATAGACAGACAGACAGATAGATAGATAGACAGATAGATGG
>NC_137010.1:54796859-54871859 GCF_032717465.1 Coenobita brevimanus
GTTAGGGAGTTATAAGGGCTGAAGTGTTTCCGTGGTGTGTGTGTGTGTACGCGAGGGTGCACAGGTGTTGCCTGGACGAGGTACGGAGTGGGATGAAGGCCTCAGGCAAAGCCCCAGGCGCTTTTGTACACATGACGCTCACATAGGCCTCTAGTGCCGTGTGCACATGACTAGGTCGACTGTGACTGGGCAGCTAGACGCACCTCACGGCGTGGCTTATATGTGACCTGATTGGATTAGGCACCAGCGACACCCTCGGCCTGGGTTTGCGGTTTTAGGAGCGTCACCGGGTCACCCGAGCCTCGGTGCCGTGTGCAAAGTAATGTGATTACGTATGAAGGCTGTGTGGAGGAAGTGTGGTGATTACGTATGGAGGCTGTGTGGTGCGAAGTAAGACTGTGTGGTGCACAACAAGTGCGCTACAGGGTGGATGGGTGGGTTGGAGAGAGAGAGAGAGAGAGAGAGAGAGCTGCATAGGGCTACCTTCACGTGGTGGTACTGGCATGACTGGACCGTGGAGCTGCCTGGTTAAATAAATGTCCCTCAACTCCCTATCCTCTGAAAGGAAGATGGTGGACTGCAACAAAAGGACAACTTAAGCGTGCAGCCCACTTGGTACACAACTACTACTATATACTGCTACTACTACTACTATGGCTACTACTACTACTACTACGGCTACTACTACTACTGCTACTACTACTACAGCTACTACTACTACTACTATGGCTACTACTACTACTGCTACTACTACTAGGCTACTGATGCCTCTGTTATGCTACGCGTTAAAGAGTCAGCTTCTTGTCTTCTGAACACGAGTGATTGAGCTGAGGTTCTTTTTTGAGACCAGGCATAGAGCACGCAACTTAAGGAACAGGACATAAAAACTCAGGTCAGCCAATCTTACACGTATATTGCCTCTGTAACAACACAATACTGAACACAATATTAACACTATACACTGTACAGGTAAGTCACAATAAGACAGCAGGACTCTGGTTTGGGCCGCTGGGGACTTGGGCAGCTCACAGGTATTGTCCGGGCGTGGGAGGAATCTCGTCAGGTATGTCCTCCCGCAGGAGGCACGGGACCACTGCCAGGGGCTGGGTCGTCCGGAGTGGGCTGCTGGGTGGTGTGGGGCCTTGGTGGGAGGTCGGCCCTCAGGACTGGGGACAAACAGAGCAAGCAGGTGCGCTTGTTTGTGCCTGCTCCTGGAGGAGGACTGCTTGCCAATGGGGCTGGGGAGGTCACGCACCGGAGTCATGGGGGCACCCCTGGGTGACTGGGGGCTGTGGTCTCGCTCGGGTCAAGCTGCCGTCAGTGGCTGCCTGCAGCGTCCCTTCCTCCTGGAGTTCGACAGTGAGGGGCGTCGTCAGGGTGCTGGCTGTAGGGCACGGATCCCCAGACTCACCATGGGGCTTTGCCAGATCTCCTCCAACTGCAACTCCGCCATAGAGCTGCCTCTGTGGGGAGAGAGAGAAAGGTGTCCCGCTTGGCCTCTGGATGGGTGGTGAGGCAAGCAAGGGATGTCCTCCGTGCGGGGCGTCACAGAGGTAGCAGATGAGGGATGTACGGTGGCTGATCCCTCCCCAGCGCGGACGGTGACCGTCGCCACGGTTCCACTTACCCCTAGAACAGCAGGTGAAGGGCATATGGTGGCCGACCCTTCCCTGGTGCGGATGATGGCCGTTGGTGCGGTCCTGCAGGGGGTAGTAACTGAGAAGCGTATGGTGGACGACTTCTCCCCGACGCAGATGGTGGCCATCGTCGCGGTGCTGCCTGGGACTGTATTGCTACAAGTCCCACTCTGATCCTGGCGAGTGCTGGCCCGGCTGAAGAGTAGTCTGCCGGGGCGGTGTTCTTGGTCTGTCTCCATTGTGGGGAAGAGGGGTGCAAGGTAGTAGGGGACATGGGCCCGTCTGGACTGGGCCCTTCGCACACCCTATGCACCTTCCTGTGGTCTCCCCCTGGGATGGGTGTTGCAACACCCTGTCCGTGGTTCCTCCATGGGGTGTGTTGCGCCACCCCTACCGTGGTCTCCTATTGGGGTGGGTATTTCAGCCACCACTGCCACTGCCGGTACTACTGCACTACTACTAGTATGATTATTTTACTTCATAACCCTGTTGCTGCCACTGGACCAAGATATTTTGCTTTGTTGACATTTCATATCGAGGAGGTAACGTAAAGCTATGGTGAGGCAGATTCAGTAAGGTGCTCCTAAGTAACTAATGCCTTTGAGCCTGTGGTGGGTGATTCAGCTTTTATCCTGGAATACAATGCCGAGGAAGAGATGGAGGGAAAGGAGAGGTATACGAGAGAGGAGCGTGTGAGCTGGGAGTATGGCATTGAACAGGGTGACTTGGAGGTGATTTGTTTGTGGCCATCCCTTATGGGACTGAGGCATCTGGCAATAGATAGATAGATAGATAGACAAGGCTGCTGCATCACACACACAGTTACCTCCCCTTACTGTAGAAGTGTAGGACATTTGTATAACCAGGCAGTAATCCGACCAACTATATCAGTGCCACCACGTGAAGGCCTCCCTCTCCACCCCACACACACACACACAGAGGGTTATATCAGTGCCACCACGTGAAGGCCTCCCTCTCTCTTGCAAATAATATACACAAATCAGTCTCTTGGATATTCATGTATACAGAACCTAGATATACTGAATAGGGAAAATGGAAAGACACTGATATCTACAAGTGCTTCTTACAATATATTTATAAATTACAAAGTACATACTGCAGTGAATATACAGTACATTTATACAGTACATACAAATACACTGTCTCTTCTTAAATACAGCAGGAAATATGCCCTTCTTACAGTATATATAGTTTAAAATGGAGCAAGGACCTTCCATTCATAATTTCCACATTTTAACAGGTACAAAAAAAATATATACCATCATTTCTTCCATTCATAATTTCCACATTTTAAGAGTACAAAAAAAAATTACCATCTTTTATAACAAAGAAAAAACAAGTATTCTACAAGTACACCTTTTCTTAACCTAGTCTACCTGTACTGCTTCTCAGGTACTGTACTTAGCTTCAAGAGTACAAGTTATATTTACTGGTACTGGCAATTATTTTAAACTGGGCATATCTATTTATCTATCTATCTATCTATCTTTTTATCTATCCATGTCCAGTTGCCTTAATCCTGTCTTCTCTCTCCACCTCATCCTTGGTCTCCCCTTCCACTACACATACACTCTTCTAGTCAGTCTCTCCTTTATCCTCTCCACTCCATCCCTCCATCTCATCCTTGGTCTTCCCTTCCACTACACATACACTCTTCTAGTTAGTCTCTCCTTTATCCTCTCCACTGTACTTCCTCTAACACAAACTCTCCATCACAACTTCTGACTCAAACTGTGCTTCCTCCATCAGAGTCTCCATCAAAACTTTTGACCCACACTGTACTTCCTCCAACACAATTTCTGACTCGGGCTGTTGTTTTTGAAGTGAGATGGTACAATAATATTTTTTCTGGTTTTTGGTTAATGCAAACTTGAATGAAATACAAAAAAAAAAAAAAAAATCTATTAAAACTGAACAAATCTTACTTTTACAAAATCAGTTGGCATTCCTTTAAACTTAAAAAAATAAATAAATAAATAAATAAATACAACTTAAATATTCAAAAAACAAACCGACTTACACATTTGGTTATGAATGTACAACTGCTTAGGTACATGTCCTTGCGTTTCAGATCTAACTTTGCAATTCGCGCATTTTTCTCTGTACACACACACACACACCTTGCTATACAGGGCTCAGAGACAGTCGACAGTTTACATTTTCCTGCTTTTCAAATCTAACATCGAATATACACATTTTTAGACATTTTTCTGATGAGGTGGATCTACACACACACACACACACACACACTCTACTGCCAACACTTCCCTGCCTTTCAACTCACATCCTGTTTTCAAATCTTCAGCAACCAATAATATTCTGAATTTCAACACTATCTATCTATTGCCAGGCACCTTAATCCCGTAAGGGGTGGCCACAAACTGCCTCCATGTCGCCCTGTCCCCCGCCATTTCATTGTCCTGCTCCCCGCTCACACACCCCTCTCTCAACACTACCTTCATAAATCACCCATATTTCTGACAACACTTTACAGTCATGTTGGATTTGAAAACATTAAACTGACAACAATATCCTCCTTTTAACTCTATTTTTTTTATTTATTTATCTTTATTTGCGCCCTCACATTTACCACAACCATCTCTCTTGGATCTATCAGAGTTTTAACATGACCAAGATCCCAACCCCATTTCAGTTCAGTTGATGGCTGAAGTCTGAGTGGAGGGCTAATTTGACTAACAACCAAGGAGACTCATTCCTGCCTCATAAAGCTCACTGAATTTCACACAGCCACAACCTATACCCATTTCACATTAACCTGGCCCAGATTTTCGTCCTTTTACAGTTTATTTCACATAGTTCAGTTGTAGAGGAAGACTACTGTGGCCCTACATCCTTTCCACAGCACGTCTTTGTTATTAGCATGATGTTTTGGTAGTACCGTAGTTGATTGTTACATGTCAGCACTTAAGATGGAGAGATGACAGTTTTAGGCCAAGTTAGAGTAAAAAGAGTATAGTACTCTACCTGACAGTTGCCCAGTTCTATGAAAACATACCAATAATGGCTCTGTTTAAAAGACAACAATTTTTACATGTCAGCACTTAAGATGGAGAGATGACAGTTTTAGGCCAAGTTAGAGTAAAAAGAGTATAGTACTCTACCTGACAGTTGCCCAGTTCTATGAAAACATACCAATAATGGCTCTGTTTAAAAGACAACAATTTTCTGCACTTCACCGCAGTCTTCGTAAATTATTCAACTGCCTACAACTTCCTCTGATTCAACTCTGTCTTCACTTCTTTTTCCAATTTCCTGCAGGTCAACTCTATCTTTGCAACCTCCACTGATTTCTTGCACATCACCCCTATCTTTGCAACTTCCTCTGGTCTGCACTTCATCACAGTCTTCGTAAATTATTCAACTGCCCACAATTTCCTCCAATTCAACTATGTCTTCACTTCTTTTTCCAATTTCCTGCACATCAACTCTATCTTTGCAATTTCCACTAACTTCCTGCATGTCAACATCATCTTCATAACTTCCTCTGGTCTCAATTTCCTGCACATCAACTCTATCTTTGCTACTTCCACTGATGTCTTGCACATCATCACCATCTTCACAACTTCCTCTGGTCTCCTGCACCTCCTCTCTATCCTCGTAACTTACACATTTCTCCATGTGGTTGGCGAGATGGTCCTTACGTTTAAACAGTTTACCGCAGCCGTCGCACTTAAACCTCTTTACCCCCGAATGATACAGGATGTGTCTGTTGAGCTCGGAATTACGGAGAAACATCCTGCCGCACTCCAGACACTCAAATTTCTTCTCCGTGTGGACGACGCGGTGGAGGAGCAGCTTCCTCTGGGTGGCGTACGCTTTGCCACACAACGCGCACTTAAACTCCTTCATCCCTGAGTGTGTGGCTGCGTGTTCATTCCTGGTCCTGCTGGTCTTGAACAGTTTGCCGCAGATGTCGCACTTGAAATTCTTCTCCTCGGTGTGCGATAGGGCGTGTTTGTTGAGATCGGAACTGCGATAGAATCCCCTCCCGCACTCCACGCACTCGAACTTCTTCTCGGAGTGGATGGCAGAGTGAAGGAACAGTTTTCTCCGGCTGACAAACCCCTTGCCACATTCCAGACACGTGAACTCCCTTGTCCCCGTGTGTGTGGCCACGTGCTCCATCACACTTCGTTTGCTCGTAAAACACTTTCCACAGAAATCACACTCAAACTTCCTCTCCCCCGTGTGTGTCAAGGCGTGTTTTGTGACCTCCGTTTTACGTCTGAAGAGCTTCCCGCACTCCAAACACTCAAACTTCTTCTCCAAGTGGATGGCGGAGTGGCTGGAGAGTTGTCCCTGAGTGATAAACCATTTGCCGCACTCCAAACACTCATACTTCCTCTCCTCCGTGTGAAGCCGTTTGTGTTTGATGAGGTCACTGTTACGGGCGAAGGACTTGCCACACTCCACACACTCAAACTTCTTTTCTGAGTGAGAGATGGAGTGCAGGGCGAGTTTTTTCTCAGTGACAAACTCTTTACCGCACACCAAACAGCTGAATTCCTTGATCCCGGAATGAGTGACCATGTGTTCATTAAGCGCCGCCCTCCGCTTGTACTCGTTTCCGCATATCTCACACGTAAACTTCGGCATGTCATCTGTGTGGATCTTGACGTGTCTGTTCAGGTTGCTTTTACTCTTTAGCACTTTGCCACACTCCACACATTCGTACGTCTGCCCCCCTGAGTGGCGGAGGAGGTGACATTTGAGGTGTTTTTGACAGGTAAATCTCTTCCCGCACTCTTGGCACTCAAACTTTCTCTCCCCTGAATGATGTACTACGACGTGTTGACTGAGATCGGTGTTCCGGGCGTACCGCTTCCCACACTCCTGGCACTGGAACCTCTTCTCTCCGTGGAAGGCCGAGTGAAGGTACAGCTGTTTATGGGTGCCGAATCCCTTGCCACAGACAGTACAGTTGAACGGCTTTACTTCTGAGTGCGAGGCGACGTGCATGGCCACCGACAACTTGCTCTTGAACCTCTTGCCACACACGTCACACTCAAATTTTTTCTCAGTTGAATGGATCTTGGAGTGACGGTACAGGTAGCTTTTATAGAGGAACAGCCTGCCACACTCCTGACACTCAAACTTCTTCTCCCCAGTGTGAATCAGCGAGTGCGAGGCAAGATCAAACTCGCGGCAGAACCTCTTCCCGCACTCGCCACACTCGAACCGTCTCTCTGTATGGTGGAAGAGTAAGTGTTTGTTTAGGCTTGTCTTCCACTTGAACCGCTTCTGGCACTCCAAACACTCAAAGCTCATCTCGGTGACGTGGACCTGCGCATGCTGGCTGAGCAAACCCTTATTGGCGAACTGCTTATTGCAATCCACACACTCAAAGCCTTTTCCCTCCTCTTTTATTTCCACTAACGGCTCCATTGAGTTTCGAACAAAATTACCAACTTCCTCACTCATTTCTGCTAAAAGTTTAGTTGATCTTTGGACACCAGGCTCACTTTCCATCGCGCACTCTTCCCCCTCTATCATTTTAATCACCTCTTTTATTTCCACTAAGGGTTCCACTGAATTTAGGACATTGTTATCAATTTCCTCACTCGTCCCTGCTAAAAGTTCGGTTGATCGTTGGACACCAGGCTCACCCTCCATCACACACACTTCCCCTTCCATCTTTTTAATCGCCTCATTTATTTCCACTAACGGCTCCACTGAGTTTCGGACATCGCAATCACTTTCATCACTTATTTCCAGTAAAGAGTCACTTAATTTTGGGAGAGGACACTTACTCTCCATGACACACGCTCCTCCTCTCTCCCCACCACCCAACTTGACAATGGGTTTCTGCTTTTCAATTTCCTTATTTATTTCCATTAAATGTTCAGTGGCATTTAAGAGAGCAATTTCCCTCTCCATTACACACTCCCCACTCCTCTCTAGTACAGATCCTTCCCCACTCCTCTCCATTACACACTCCCCATCCTCCTCCCCAACCAGTTTCTCAGCTGTGTCTTCCTTACCCCTCTCCATCATCACCCTTTACCTACTACACAAAGAAACAATTTAACATGATGGGGACCTACATCAGATACCACCAATGTTTCTTTCTTTTTCTTTCTTTCTTTTCTTTTTCTTTCTTTTTTTTTTTTTTTACTTACAAGGGACCTACATCGGCTACCACCAATGGATTTTTTTTTTTTTTTACTTACAAGGGACCTATTTTGGCTACCACCTACTGGATAAAATTTTTTTTAACTTATACAGGAGCTACACTGGCTATCACCCAAAGAATTACTTTATCTTACAAGGAACTCACATCAGCTACCACCTTAGAGAGAGACATACATCTGTTGCCTTCCCTCCTCCACCTCAGAGTTAGGCTACCCCAACAGTACACCTCACTTGGTAAGAGACATCAACTTCACTGTACAACTGGGTTACACTTATGGCAGACTGACTGGATGACGACTGGCTGTATCAAAACACTGGGACTGTAATAATTGTATATGCAAAACTGGGGGATGCAGTGGCTCAATCGGCAGAGAGGTGGCCTGCGGTCCTAATGGACACCAGTTCAAATCCTCGTTAGGGCAGGGAACAGTTTATGGATCTGAAATTCATAGAAGCAGATTTTTCTGATGTACCAGAAGACCCACCGACATGTCGTAAATTTACCCCCACTAATACCAGTACACCAGTCCTGTATGAGACAGCCCTAGCATGTATTCAATATGGACGGTGGGTGTTAGCACCGAAGTGGTGACATGTGGAGATGTAGGAGGACTACTAGGCCTTGGGGATATGCCCTGAGGATACGCCCTGAAGCCTTTGCCCAGAGTTAAACACATTAAAAATATATATATACAGTATTGTATATATATATGTATATATATAAATGAAATGGTATTTTGGAAGGGAATACTGCAACCTTATAGGCAAAAACACAAACCATAAATCATAAAGAGGGCTTTTCAAAAAATATAAATATCATATAAAAGTCAATCACAAAATGGTGGCGACCTGTAGTTGCCAAACATCACCCACTGAGTCCATGCAAGTCCATTTAACATTAGTCTGGCTATTTTATTATTTTATTTAGGCTTGAACAGACTTCTCTAGACTGGAGGGGTTAGATATAGACTCAATAAAACCCCTTTACTCTATGTACCCTACGAAGTCACTCCCTTTGCATATGCTTGGGTCGAATGTGTACAGTACTCTCCCAAAGATGGATGGAAGGGGTGGCGTTTGTGGTGGTGTGTGGAGGGTGAGTGGTTGAGTGGTTCAGCAGGTGTTGGTGGCCACAAACTTGGTGCTTCTGATTCACTCTTGGTCTTCATGTGGTTTGCCTTCACCTGCACCTGCAACAATACGGTACCTAGCATTACACAACCATCTCAAATACATTCATCATCTTCATCACCATCATCATCATCATTTTCATCATCATCATCATCATAATCATAATCATCATCACCATTGTCATCATCAGCACCATCATCATCATCATCATCATCATCCAGACCTCCTCTCCCACCCTGGAGTAGCAACATCCAGACAGCCTAAGTCTGCCCAGTTCAATGGGCCACGCTTGCATTCACTCATCATTTAAACCCATGGAATCCTGGCTCCATCAGATAGGCAAAAAAAATTTTCACCACGTTCTGTAGTTTCACATATACAAATACTGTATGCTCAAACCTCACTAAACAATCAGATTACAGTGGGGCACCAATTTTCGCGCCTAATTGGGTCCAAAAATAATGCGCGAAAGTAGAATTAGCGAAAATTGGGGCATTGTCTTTATGGCAAAAAGGCTAATTGGTTCCCGGTTATCTTAAAGTAACATCAGATTTTCATTTTCACTTGCAATACAGTACATCAAATCACTATTGTACATTGCATTGTGAGATACAAACAATAAAAACTGTACAGTACACATTATATGAGGAGAAACATACCACAGAGACCAGGTTGAGGTGTTTAATGGATGTTGGGGGTAAGTATCCGAGGCGCGTGGCGGGCTTATTTTGCCACGCCAGACGTGTTGGCGCCACCTCTTGCTGCCTCGCTACCACCATGCTGTTTCCTCATACTACACACTGTCGATTCTGGGATGTTAAATATACGGCAGATTTCACTGTTTTTTGCGCCCTTGTCCATGTGCTCAACTATCTTCCTTTTCATTTCATTATTATACTGCCGTTTCTTCACTCCAACACGATACTCTCTTTTAGCCTTGGCCTTTCCTCCCGACTTTGAAAGTCCCGGCCACTTTTTATCACCACCACTGCCTCCCGGCCCTCCCCCCACACAACCAGGCTCTCCCCCCACACAACCAGGCTCTCCCCCCACACCACCAGGCCCTTTCCCCACAATACCAGGTATAGTAGAGGCCATTGAACCGTGAGAATCCAACACAATGGAGCTAGCACGCTTGTACACAATGGCGGGAATGGGTGGACAGAGTGTTGACATGACGTCATTCAAGATGGTGGTGGGTTGCGGGCGGGCGGTGCAGGAAATTCAAAGTTCAAAATATTGTCCCAAACCCAAAATTTGTGCGCGAAAATCGATTTCTTTAAGCGAAAGTGGAAGTTAGGGAATATTTGGTGCATGCCGCGAAAGTGGATTCCACGAATCCTGCTGTAGCGAAAGTTGGTGCACTACTGTACATTTACAGAAAACTGATTGGATGGCTAACAATCGATTATACAATAAAACCTCACTACAACAGACTAATTGGGGCCCAAGTCATTCCAAAATAAGCAAAATTCTGATAAAAGTGACATCTGGACTTCCCCCAGCTAACTCGAACTTTTTCCGATATATCAGACATTGGTCCAAATCGCACCAATGGTTTTTAAACTGTTTTTGCTACCATAGCAGTGCTGTACTGTATTATACATTCACTACAATAATCCATCCATCCATCCATTGCCAGACGCCATGTATCCCAATCGGGGTGGTCAAGGGCTTAGAGTTAATTGTTTTACAGGGAGGGGCACCAATCCTCCACCAACCCCACTTGACACGTAGGGATGCCAGCAGCATCTGGTGTTCCCAGGCGGTCACCCATCCAAGTACTAACCAGACCCAATGTTGCTTAACTTCGCTGATCGGACGGGAAGCGGTGTACTCAACGTGGCATGGCCGTTGGCACTACAATAATCAGATGGTAAATATATAAATACAGGAATACCTCGAAATATGATACCACTAAATGCGATAGCCCATCTTAACAATGGGGGTTGAAAAACCACCATACCCCACCTAACGATGGCCAAACCCCTGTTTAACAATGGGTTTTGATTTTTTTTACCGATTTTGATGATATTTAGATGTTCAGGTTGATTTATAAACTGTTTTTTGACTTACATTAATGTGTTTTAGCCACAAGACGGGTGAACATTGTCATTTTGGGGTATAGTTTACCATCATCCAATCCTACATTGCCCCATGAGAATTTTCAGATTTAATTTATTGGTTTCAGAGAATTATTTACAGGTGTAAGGCTTAGGTTAGCTTCCTTGACAGCTGTTTGGCCATTTAGATTGGCTTTAAACTTGTTTTGGGGCTCATTTGTGTGGGTTGGACTTGGTTTGGGGGGGGAAACCCAAGGCTGGTAAACGCTCCACATTACTTTACATATTAAAAGCACCCTGATATACGATACCTCACCTAACGATGGGGTTTTACCTAACCAATTACACTGTTAAACCAGGGTATGGCTGTATCCCAGACTTCAATTGGTAATTCTTTATCAAACAGATGCAGTGATCCCACCTATATTATAACAACCTCACAATCTCAAGTATGTAATTTTTGTGCTATATATGCAATACAGATAGTAGAATTGCGACTGCAAGAAGTGACTTTAAAAAGACCAAATACAGTACACCTGTTTTGGGGTAGTTAAGGAAGTGGCCATGTCACCCACACCGGTGTTTACCAACGATCTCTACAACTGGCCGCGCTGTTTACCAAACATCGCTCCAAGTGGACACATCAGTGTACCGTGTGTCAAAGCAACAGGAAACTCAATGATTTAACCAAACCTAACCTAACAGTTCTTCTTCTTTCTGATAGTTTGTTATATTTTTCTGATTATTTCTGGGGTGGTAAATAAACGTTTCATGTGAAATTTGTTTCCCCCGTTGTTTTAAGCTGTGTTCTGCTGTGTCGGTTTGTTTGATTTGTCATATGGAATGGTGGATGGGACTGTCCTAACCTAAGTGTTAAACTAAACCTAACCTAAAGTAGCTTAACTGTAGCTAATAATCTAATCTAACCTAACCTAAACTAGCATCCACTTGGAACACAAAATCCACCTTTCAGTATGTTAAAGGGTGACAGTTCATGTTTTTGGTTCCAAATGAAGTTATGCATCAAATTACATGAATTTTACTGGATAATAGCTATATTTGGCAAAACTAATCTCTGAGCTTTATTTGTAAATGATTAATTTAATCACTGATATTTTTACAATGATTAGCCTATATGTTTACTTACTCAGGAGCAGTAGTCAGTGAGTTTGGTTAAATATATTAAGATATAACTGAATATTTTTTTCTTTCTTCATGTATTGTCCTGAAACTTTCTACACGCTGAAGTAGGTATCATAGCTATTATCCAGTAAAGTTTCATGTAGATTGATGCATAATTTCATTTTCAACCATAAAAATGAACTGTCACCCCTTAAGTAAGATCCTCCCATTACACCATAAACAAACAACCATAGGTATGGTACAAGGAATGCCATGATAAAAAGTTGGGAATTTTTTTTGGCAGGAAAAGGCAACTTACCACCCTGAAAACAGAAATATACTTAAAATGAACTGGAGGAATCTGAACTGAATTGGCAAGTGCTTCCATTTGTTAAAAAAAAAAAAAAAATTACCACCAAAGCGAATCAAATCTAACCTTCCTTGCATTTGACAGCCAGCATTCAAATTTAAAAAAAAAAAAAAAAAAAGTATATTAGGAATGTTAAATATGGATGGCTACTGGCAGATGTCAGGAGAATCTTTACGCATTCTAAATCCTCGTTTATAGCTTTCAGAAGTTTATTAAAATCCCCAGTAGCTGTGGTAAGGCTGGAATATTAAATGGTGACCTGTGAAAGACTCAATAAAAAATATGGAAAGGCTGCATCTGCTTGGTAAAGAATTAATGATTAGGTTACGTTAGTTTGGTTAAGTCTAGTTTGCTGTCAGAGAGAGAGAGAGAGAGAGAACTAAATATCCTCAACTACTCATTCTCCCATGGTACTGGAGAGGGGTGCCTTCACGTGGTGGTAGCACGTCACCTGGCGACTCACCTGCCTGGCTTTACGTCCCTCGACTCCTTCCCTATCCCCGAAAAGCCCGATGGCGGACTGTAAAAAGGAAACGTAAGCTTGCAGTCTACCGGGTTACCTCCACAGATGACCTGGGGCCACAACACCAACAATAATACTTACAATTAAATGTCAGAAGGTAAATACAGCCACGGGAATCAGCTGACAATGTTAAGACTGCAGGATCGTGTTGGCCACCATTATAGAAATCGGCGATGTTATGTGATGATGCAGCGTCCTCTCCTCGTATTTTATTCGTCATTAATGTCCTCAGTTTATACCCCTTTAATGTCCAAAATTTAAACACTAATAATACCTCTAACGGTAAATACAGTTCAATGTTATGACGGCTCAGCTGATGCCGCCCTCCACCATCTTAGTTCACTAGAGACAAATGAGTAACGCATTACAGTTTACAATATGCATTTCCGTTCACTTTCCTGGGTCTTTATTAGGTGAATCATTGACCAATTTTAAGCAAAGAATGCTACAACAACTTGGGTCTAATTCTCAACCTTTACGGAACTACAGCTGCTGATGACCTCTTCGCCTTAATAACCCTTCAACAAATGGATCTATAGATAAAAAATGGGGGGGGGGGACTTTTTGGTTAGAATTATCTCCTAGGTATAGACTGCAGGGTCTTTGAGATATATCTTTTACTTCTCTCTCTCTCTCTGGCCAAAATAGCTGAGCTCAGTGGTAACGCTCGCGCCTTACGACCATAGGGTTGGCAGTTAGAGCCCGCATCAGGGTAGAGTATTTCTGGTTAGTGATGTAGGGGTCTCTCCATGGATCTTTCCTTGCCTTGCGGAGTTACATTGTCATCAATTGGTCCTAGCTAGGGGGGTTCTCTCTCTCTGTCTGTCTGTCTGTCTCTCTCTCTCTCTCTCTCTCTCTCTCAGCTTGTAACCCAAGAAACATATGAGAATGTTAAAGGTGACACTAGGAGGCAGCACTACATCAAGTGAGTGGATGGCAGGCAACCTTGGGGCTATTTTTATTGCCAGTGGTTCTCCATGCAAGCAGGCTGTATAAGGAAAAAAAAAAAAAACGATAATCTTTAATACCTTCATTTGTATAGGGTCTGTATTCCTATTGGTTAAGAAGGCCCTCTAGCACCTACCTACTTGTGTCTTTATCTATCAGTCTATTTATTTATCTATCAGTCTATTTATCTATCAATCTGTTTACATATCTATCAATCTATCATCCAGTCTTTCATTGTTCCATCAGAGGCATAGGAGCCTGGGACTAGCTTACCTAAACTCTTTTCACAGTCTCTTGGCCCAGATTTCGTTCTTTTCCACATAGCTCAGCAGCAGAAAAAGTCAGTACTACAGTCTGCATCTTCACAGCACTTCTTTGTGACTAGCATCATATCTTGTGTTAATCTCTTGTTACAGCTTAGCATTCAAGATGGATAGCAGTCAGTTTTAGGCCACGTTAAAGTACAGTATTGTCCTGAGATTTAAGATGAGGATGGTAGGTGGTGGCAACCATCATCTACTCTTGATGTAGTGCTGCCTACTTGCTCCTTCACCCTTACCACTCTTTTTCTCTGCCCTCTTCTCTTCCTATTTCTCCCATCTTTCCTGTCACTTCTTATTACTCCTCATTCCTTTTCAGGTGGCTTTACAAAGAGTGACAAGCCAAATATTTTCATGTAAGCCAGCGATGGGTGGTATCCATATAACCAACCCATACGTGTTCCCTACGTGTCAACAAGTGGGTTGGTAGAGGGTTAGTGCCCCTTCCCAGAAAACAACTAACTCAAAGACAAGCGGCCACCCCTTATGGAGTTATGGCATTTGGCTATAGATAGGTAGATGACCAGTGGTATTATCAATAAGACTCAACCACCCATCAGATGCCAACCTTTCTGAGACACATGTGGTTGGAATGCCTTAACCCACTACACCACCAGGCATCTGTTTTGCTGTGTGGCTATCATTTGACTTTGCAACTGGTTTCCTGGGCTACATGAAACCATTTTGTGCAGGTAGTACACTCCAAAGAAAAAAAGTACAAGTGTCTGGAGTGTGTCAAGTGGGGTTGGTGGAGGATTAGTGCCCCTCCCTGTAAAACAATTAACTCTAAGCGCTTGACCACCCCGTTTGGGATACATGGCGTCTGGCAATGGATGGATGGTCTGGAGTGTAGGAAGTGTTTTGATCTTAATGTGACCTGTCTCGGCACTCCCTCATCCATTCAGGGGAGGAGAGGTTTAGGTGTGGGCAATTTGGGAAGCCATTCTTTCGGAAATATCACTTGGAGAGACATACAATGATCCTTCATGATCATTTCCCCTCCAGTTCCTTAAAAATAGCCTGGAAGATATAAATGTTGAAGTACAGGAATAGATTTGCTTGGTAGTAGATTTATGGGTCCCATGGGCCCTGGGAAGTGGTACCATGAAAGTGTGGGTACAAGGTTGGTGAGTAGCCATATAGTTATTCTCAGGAAGGAAACATTCAAAGTAGAGTCACTCCTTGATCTTTCTCATGAGTGACAGAATGAAAGACTGACTAAGAGGGTGTATGTTGGTGAAATGGAGGGAGGGAGAGACCAAGGATGAGGTGGAGGGATGGAGTTGAGAGGTATATGAGGGAGGGAGTGAGTTGGGGGAGAGCAGTCAAGTGGTGGGTGACAGAGTGACTTGGAGGTGTTTTGTTTGCAGCCACCATTTGCAGGATTAGGACGTTGGGCTATAGATAGATAGTTAGATAGATAGACTGTACGTATATAGTCAAAGTACTGTACAGCCTGGCAATCACACTGTTACACATCTTACTACTGTACTTTACACATCTCAATTGATTTTTCCCCCAACAGGCTCCAGCAACTACTTCAAAGCAATCAGCTGGTTTGGGCACTTGGTTTGCCTTCCAGTCCTTAGAAATCATCAGCTGTATCATGACCATCACCAATACAGGGATTCCTTAATGAGAAACTTGGTGTGATTTCTATGTATGTATGGCCATGAGGAGAGGATGCAGAGTGAGAGACTGACAAGGAGAGTATGTGAGTGAGGTGGAAGGGGAGAGGGGAAGGGGGAGGCCAAGGATGAGATGGAGGGATGGAGTGGAGAGGTATATGAGAGAAGGGGGTGTTAGTTGGGAGCAGGGCAGTGAAATGGTGGGGGACAGGGCAACATGAAGGCGATTTGTTTGTGGCCACCCCATATGGGATTAAGGCATCTGGCAATAGATAGATAGACAGTATGTATGAATGTTAGAAGTGCATGATCAGGGTTTGGCACCCCTTTTTAACATGACAGCATTCGGACTGACTCTATCGGATACGTTTATGTGAAGATACAGAACGTGATGAAAGTTTTTGGTATATCAGATAGAGCCAGGATTCCCGGGGCTTGAATGAGGAGTGAATGGAAGTGTGGCCCATTGGATTGGGCAAACAGGTTGTCTAGACACTGTTTCTCCTCACCCTGCCCTAGTGTCGGAAAGAAGGTCCAGATGATGATGATGTATGTATGCAACTCTTTGGCTTATCACTTAGTTCACCTGAAGGTAGCACTACATTGAGTGAGTGGATGGTGAAGTGATAAACAACTATGACTAAAGCCTGCCAGATTATAACTATTTCTGGTACAAGAATGAATTTGGAGCAGAAGGAAAAAAAACTTTGAAACACACCTCATTTATTTAACTCTTACATACAAAACAACAATGAGGAAAAAACTATCTCATTTATTTCTGCTCTTACAGGAAATCTGAAACATACATTTAATTCATTCTTACATAACAAAGAGCAGTGGGATAAAAATTAGCACAGTACTCATTTATTTTCACTCTTCCACTGCCTCCACCTTATTCATTTAGATCTTACATACATGCATTTATCTTACATACAAAATTCATTATCAAGGAGAAATTGGGACGTATTTAATTTACTTCAGTCTTTAATTGCCCCTGTGTGTTCAGCTCTTACACAAAAAGTCAACTGTATAAAAAATACATGTACTTCGAATTCACTTTTACTCTGTTGCTCCCCAAGGCCTGGCTATACGAACAAATTTACGATAATTTCTGTCGTAACTGTGATGTGTTTTCGTAGGAAGGAGAAAGAGAGTACAGAATATTCCCTCGTCTTTCTTCCTCTATAAACAGATCTCAGTTAAGGAAGGAAAATTGTCATCATATCACGTAATTTTTATTTTTCAAGAAGGAGGCAGAAAGGAAAGTGCAGATCTTGAGTTGAGGAAGGACAATTGTCATCATGTTAAATAATTTCTTTCTTCCTTGTGTCACTCTACTTTCCACTTCTTTTGTACATTTTTTCCTCTCACATAATTTCCATTTTGCAAGAAGGACGCTGAAAGGAATGTGTAGATTACCTGAACCTGACCAACCCTAACCCAGCATCTCCTCTTCATCCCGCAAAACGAAGCCTAAGTTATGCCAGGAAATGATCGTAAGTTTGCTTGTGTACCTCGATCTTTGTTGATAAGCTGCTGAATCTTCCTTTACCCCTTTCACCTTAACTTGGCCCAGATTTTCGTCCGTTTACAGCTTATTTCATGTAGCTCAGTGGCAGAAAAAGATATTCCTAGACTTCTTTCACCTTAACCTGGCCCAGATTTTCATCCTCTTGCAGCTCATTTCACATACGCAGTAACAAAGACAATGCTACATCCCTACATCCTTGACACAGCACTTCTTCATGACTAGCACCAAATTCTAGTGTTAATCCTTAGTTAAAACTCGGCATTTAAAGATTAAGAGGCAGGAAATGACAATGCTACGCCTCTACGTCCTTTCCACAACACTTCTTTGTAACTAGCACCATATTCTAGTGTTAATAAGACAATGGTACAGTTCCACATCCTTTCCACAGCACTTCTTTGTGACTAGTGCCATATTCTAGTGTTAATAAGACAATACTACGCCCCTACATCCTTTCCACAGAACTTCTTCATGACTAATGCCATATTTTAGTGTTGATCCTTGGCTACAACTGAACACTTAGGACTGATATGAAAGTTTTAGGCCAAGTTCGAGTGAAAGAACTAAAGTATAAACAATGATGAACACTGTAAATTCCCCTCCCCCCTAAGAGAGAGAGAGAGAGAATGAGGCCTCTTTTACTTAACCCTTCCAGTGTGAGGCCTCCCTTATGCTGAAAAAAATATTGTCTCTTAGTAAGGGCAGGAAATAGAGAGAGAGAGAGAGAGAGAGAGAGAGAGAGAGAGAGAGGGAGAGAGAGGCTGTGTTCTCAGAATCTACTCTGCATCGTTTATTCATTTCCCACTCCCACACTCAAGCCCACACCAGCCCACTGAGCCATTTATTCACTTCCTACTCCCACAGTCAAACCCACACCAGCCCACTGAGCCATTTATTCATTTCCCACTCCCACAGTCAAACCCACATCAGCTGACTGCATCATTTATTCATCTCCTACTCCCACAGTCAAGCCCACACCAGCTGACTGAGCCATCCCACAAAAATACTGTACTTCCACATGTGTTTCTTCTTTTGTCTTCATCTAACAGAACCATCCTCCTTTCACCTTAACTTGGCCCGGATTTTCGTCCTTTTGCAGCTTATTTCACGTAGCTCAGTGGCAGAAAAAGACAATACTTAGATTCTACATCCTTTCCACAGCACTTCTTCATGACTAGCATCATATTTTAGTGCTACTGTGACAACTCAGTATTCAAGATGGAGTGATGGGCAATTTTAGACCAAGTTAGAGTAAAAAGAGTTTAGCACTTCTTCATGACTATTGTGTTTTTGCAATACTATGGCTCTACATCCTTTCCACAGCACTTCTTCACGATTACTGTGTTACTGCAATACTACGGCTCTACATCCTTTCCATTGCACTTCTTTGTGACTATTGCATTTTTGCTTACTATACTCATTTTACTCTAACTTGGCCTAAAATTCACCTCTTCCCATCACCAATGCTGAATTATACATTAATGCTTAAAAATTATACTAGTCATGAAGAAGTGCCATGGGAAGAATAAAGAGCTGTGGTACTGTCCTGTTCTGCCCCTGAGCTTCATGAAATAGGCTGCAAAAGGCAGAAAATCTGGGCCAAGTTAAGGTGAAAGGAGTATAGGTAAAGCAGCATTTGAAACTGACTACACCTGGCCATCCACTAAGCTGAGAGGGGTTTGTACTTTTTTTTTTTTTTTTTTTTGACCAACTCTGGGCTTAGGCTTCACAGTCTGTTTTCAAGGCCCAGTAGTCCTCCTACATACCACACACCTCTACATGTCACCACTTCAGCGCTAACACCCACCGTCCATACTGAATACATGCTAGGGCTGTCTCATACAGGACTGGTGTATTGGTATTAGCAGGGGTATTTTTACAACATGTCGGTGGGTCTTCTGGTAGATCAGTAAAGTCTGCTTTTTTTTTTAAATTCATATCCTTAAACTGTTCCCTGCCCCAGTGAGGATTTGAACCTGGGTCTAGTCGGACTGCAGGCCACCTCTCTACTCGTACCATTTGAGCCACTGCCTGATGCCTTAATCCCGTAAGGGGTGGCCACAAACAAATCACCTCCATGTCGCCCTGTCATTCTGTATCAGGTAAAAATATGGTACACTGGAGTGCTTTTTGTTATTATTTATTATTAATGGGTGCTGAGAGTGAGAGGGGTGGGCGTAGGGTGTAGGGATGTGAGAGGCAGACCAAAAAAGACTTCAGACTGTGGAGGGTGAGAAGTGTGAATGCTGTAGGTAGGGTTGTGAGAGGCAGACCAAAAAAAGACCTGGGATGAGGCATGAATGTTGTGGGTAGGGTTGTGAGGGGCAGACCAAAAAAGACCTGGGATGAGACTATAGAGTGTGACCTCAGGGATAAGGGACTGCATGGGGAGGCTGCCAGAGATCAAGCAGAGCCTCACATACAACACAAACATCATTCAAGCACATCTGGGATCGGACAATAGTTTCCCGGCATCTTTTCCTTAATCTATCTGTCTATCTATCTATAGCCCGACGCCCTAATCCCGTAAAAGGTGGCCACAGACAAAACCCCTCCAAGTTGCTCTGCCACCCACAATTTGGCTGCCCTCCCCCAACTCACTCCCCCCTCCCTCATATACCTCTCAACTCCATCCCTCCACCTCATCCTCAGTCTCCCCCTCCCTCATATACCCTCCCCCTTAATCTATCTATCTATCTATTGCCAGACGCCTCAATCCCGTTTGGGGTGGCCACAAACAAATCGCCTCCATGTCGTCCTGTCCCCCGCCATTTCATTGCCCTGCTCCCAACTCACATCCCCCTCTTTCATATACCTCTTCACCCCATCCCTCCATCTCATCCTCGGCCTCCCCCTCCCTCTTCCCCCCCCCACCTCACTCACATACACTCTCTTTGTCAGTCTTTCACCCTCCATCCTCCCCCTTAATGATTTGCATATTACAGTCTATCATTCTCTTGTACTATGTGTTCTGTCTCTGTCTTAAAATAACAGATTATGTAAAGAAAATACAAGAATATTTTAATGCACATATACGGTACTAGGTAATAAACTGGTAAGGAAAAGGTGTTAGGGAGAAAATGCAAGATTATTTTAATGTACATGTACTAGAAAATAAATTGGTAAGGAAAAGGTGTTAGGGAGAAAATACAAGAATATTTTAATGCACATGTACTAGAAAATAAATTGGTAGGGAAAAGGTGTCAGGGAGAATACCAGGATGCTCCCTGTTAATCTGTACAGTTTGTGGTACCAGGGAGGGAGGCCTTCATGCGGTGGTGCTGATCTGGGAAAAGGGCAGTCCCCCAGCTCACACCCCCCTCTCTCATATACCTCTCCACATGCAAATCACCTCCACATCACCCTATCCCCTACCACTTCACTGCCCCACCCCCAGCTCACACCCCCTCTCTCATATACCTCCCATCCCTCCATCTCATCCTCGGCCTCCCCCTCCCTTTGCAAATCAGGGGTATGCAGTCCACTTTACAATATCAGACTCATAGAAAATTCAGTACTAAATTTTTGACAGCGACCCAGTTCCATCAGATAAAGATGCACAGGGTATGAGGGAGGGAGATCCAGACACACAACCCTCCAGTGATGCGTTAGTCCGATTCTTCCGAGGAGGAGTCCTGTAAAGAGATGGAAGACAAGGATGAGTGTCGTGTATGTGAGGTAGAGGGTTGTGATGATGATGATGATGATGATGATGATGATGATGATGATGATGATGATGATAGTGATGATGGTGGTGGTGGTGGTGGTGGTGGGAGTGGTGAAAATGATGATGATGATGACTGTGGTAGTGGGGGTGAAAATGATGAGAATGATGATTGTGTTGGTGGCGGGAGTGGTGAAAATGATGATGATGGTGAGTGTGGTGGTGAAGAAAATGATGATGATGATGATGATGACTGTGTTGGTGGTGAAAATGATGACGACGGTGTTGGTGGTGATAGTGGTGAAAATGATGATGATGATGATGATGATGATGATGACTATGTTGGTGGTGATGGTGGTGAAGAAAATGATGATGATTTCTCCCTCATCATCAGAAGTTCACCAAATTCCATGCCCCTTACCCTAGAATTTGAAGTGCAGGAGTGGCCTAGTTCCAATGGGTTAAAAATAAATAAAAAAAATAAATAAATACAGTATCTCGTTTTGCTTCGTTTCATATTTTAAGGCTCCAACATGCTTGCACGCGCTGTCCTTGGTCACCTACTGGTGGCTCTCCACGCTGCTAGATCTCTGGCAGCCTCCCTACTCATTCCCTTATCCCTGAGGCCACAGTAATTAACAAAAATGCCCCTGACGTACCTTGCCCTGGGTGGAGGTGAGGAAGCTGTGTGTCTGCCAGGCGGGTAGTGCAACATCATCATCATCTTCATCATCGTCATCGCTCTCCATACTCGGCACTATCTTCTTGTTGGCTGTGGAGGGTTTTGGTTGCACCTTGGCAGTCGGCTGAGAAATTACAAAATATTAATGTTATACTCAAGAGATTATGAAATATTAGTGTGTTGTACTCTTCTTTTGGATTTGGTTTTAAGTGCAATGAGGATGGAACCAAAGATCTGAGGCTCCACTATTGTCCCCTCCATGAAAACAATAAATAAAAGTCAAGATAACAACAATAATAATAAAAATAATAATAATAATAATAATAATAATCCATCATCCATCCTGTGTTGCCCCATAAGGTGCATTGGAGTCTAGGACTTGGTAAATTGGTCCTGACATTTAAAGATGAGAGTGATAATAATAATAGTTACTGCTTGTGCTACTACTACTACTATTACTACTACTACTAATAACAATAATAATAATACCTGCTACAATTACTTATAATAATACCTACTACTACTAATAATAATAATACCTGCTACTACTACTACTAATAATAATACCTGCTACTACTAATAATAATAATACCTGCAACTACTAATAATAATACCTGCTACTTCTACTAATAATAATACCTGCTACTTCTACTAATAATAATACCTGCAACTACTAATAATAATACCTGCTACTACTACTACTACTACTATGTCACACAAAGGTTTTTCATGTAACACCATCCATCAGCACAGCCAGATAGGGAATGACATCAAACTTTTGAGTGTGACAGTACAAATACACAAATATCCACTGCGTTTAGGGTCAGATAAGCCTGGGGTGATAACAATTACAACAACACAATCAACAACAATAAAAATAGCAATAAAAAACAACAACAGGACAGTACAGTACCATGGAGACAGGCTGTTGCTGCTGCTGCTGCTGCTGCTCCTCCTCCTCCTCCTCCTCTTCCTCACTCGACTCCTCTTCCTCCTCCCTCTCTACGGTGCTTGGCATGGCTTTCCCCTTCTGTGGGACTCCTGTCTTTGCTCCGGCCTTCGTCGCAGGTTCGTATCCAATCCTCTCGTCTTCCGATGATTCCTCAGAGCTCAATTCTTTGGTGTGTTTTACTGGTGATGTCTTTTTGGGGGTTTTGACGGGTGGAGCTTCCTCTTCCTCTTCCTCCTCATCGCTCGAGGTGTCTTGGAACTTGGAGCTGTTGAATACAAAGCTATCCGTCAGCTGTCTATCAGGTACGGGAGTTTTGCCTAACGCTGCCTGTGGAGTCTTCAAAGGATGTATACCACTGACACCTCCCGTCTCCTCATCACTGGAGTCAGAAGAATACTTGTGGAACCTTGAACCATTACGCGCAAAACTGCCACTCAGGGCTCTGCTGGACACTGGGGTCTTGCTGTCGCCCTCGCCCTCCAACACCATTTGTTTTCTGTGTTTTGATGGAGATTCTGACCCTGACTTGTGCGCCTTGGGTTTCTTGGTGGGACTGACCTGGAAGACAGGGTACTTTTCATTGGGGTACTGCTCGAAGATGTCCTGTTTGAAGAAATCGTATAGGGGTTTGCGCTGGAAGCCGAGGTACACCGACCGCATCTTTTTGCTCATCTCCCCTACATAATTCAATAAGTCCTCGCGGTACTTCTCCATCATCCTTTCCCAGCCGCTGGTGAACTTGGCCTTCTGCTCCTTCGTCAACTCCTTCCACTTGGCCCGGCATGCCTTGCCTTTCTCAGCCTTGGTCCTGTAAGAGACATTTCAGTAACATTAATCCTTTCCCACCTCTCTGCCTCTACATGGTCTCTCCCACACACTGCACACTCAAAATCAGCATTAAAATCTCTTATACCATTACACTACATCTCTTATGCTCACTTATCACCAACACTGCACAAGATTGAGTTACTGTATTTCCCACACCCTTGTGACAAATTGCACGTGGCCACCTTCTCTCACTGACAGTACTGCCACCAGCCCTAGTTACCATCACCTTTGTTTTATCTGCACTTACACTTAAGCCCTTGTGCCCCATACCATCTCTCCACTTCCTAAATCATTCCTCCGCCTCCCTTTCATACTCTGCAATCAACACCAAATCATTGGCATACAACATCTCCCACAGGAGTCCAATTCTGAAGTCACGTGAAAGGGCTTCAAGTACCATGATAAACAACATGGGACTCAAGACTGACCCCTGATGCACACCAACATTCACGGAAAACTCATCACTCAGCTCTCCATTCACTCTCACCTGGGTGCGAGCACCCACATACACAGCCATAACCACCCTAACCAGCCACTCCTCCAAGCCAAGCTTTCTCATTGCCCACTTCACCACCTCTCTAGGGACTCTGTCAAAGGCCTTTTCCAAATCAACAAAAAAAAATTATAATTCCCTCTCTATCCTATATATATTTCCTGAAGCTGCAGGACAAATGAATATGGCATCAGTGGTCCCTCTGCCTGGCATAAACCCAAACTGCATCTCATCAATATTCACTCTTTTTCTAATCATACCTTCTAGAACTCTCTCCATTACCTTCATTATCTGGTCTAAAAGCTTTATACCTCTATAATTTCCTCTTTCCAGGGCATCACCCTTCCTCTTATGGACATTTACACTCTTCAACCAGTCATCAAGAACAAGACATTCATATATCAAATTTTATCACATATGGAGAGGTGTAGGACTACATAATAGATAGATAGATAAATAGATAGATAGAAGCAGGGAGTCAGATGATGAGAAGGTGTTGTGTCTGCGAGAATCGAGCAGTGCTAAACATGCTTACACACTCTTAACACTGAGGAAAGCTGACGACAGCGGGCAGTAAGGAGATGATGCAGTTAGCTGTCAGCAGTCCTTTCGTGAACAAAGACCTAGTCCATCCACGAGGAACACACGTGACACACCCCTGCTACACCAGAATTTAGGAAAGAGAGCTCAGACGGAGATTAGCCACCGAACAGGCAAGAGAGCAGTAGACAGGCCTCAGAGGAGACAGGTGACGGGAGAAGGACTTGGCAATTTGAGAGAGAGAGACAGATAACGAGACAGGGAGGTAGCTACCCGGGACTTATACTCGTCCGTGTGAGAGACTTGTTAATATTTCCAAGACAAATAAAAATAGTCCCATACTATTCTTTACCTCTCCTGTCACTACATGACATTTGGTGGGGAAGCTACTACAAGATATAAAAGCCGCTCGACCACAAGTCTAAAATATACTTCTCTACAAGTAACTACAAAGTTTTTATGACAGAGGATGGAGAGTGAGAGACTGACAAAGAGAGTGTATGTGAGTGACATGGAGGGGGGAAGGGAGGGGGAGGCCAAGGATGAGATGGACGGATGGAGTGGAGAGGCATCTGAGAGAGAGGGGTGTGAGCTGGGAACAGGGCAATGAAATGACAGGGGACAGGGCAACATGGAGGCAATTTGTTTGTGGCCACTCCTTACGGGATTAAGGCGTCTGGCAATAGATAGATACACAATAACAAAACCCTCATCCACACCCACATCCACACACACACACACACACACACACACACACAAACATCTACTTACTCACTTCACACACCCACACACACATCCACACACATCCACACACACACACACACACACACACACACAAACATCTACTTACTCACTTCACACACCCACACCCACACACACACACACACACACACACACACACCTGAACAGTTCTGGGTTGAGGGTTGGCTGGTACTTGCTGCAGAAGAGGCTGAGTGGCGTGGCTGGCGGCTTCTTGGGCTCGTTGATGAACTTCGGGCAGGACATGTCGCTCTGGCAGATGTTCGGGAAGAGCTGCTCTAGGGTCAGCGGTGAGGGCCTGGCTCCGGGCTTGGCTTTACGCTCGATGGGATTGAGTTTCTTGGTTTTTAGGTACGGTGGTAGTGATGGGCCCTAAAGTGGGAGGTTATTACTGTATTATTATTATTATTACGGCTCCACATACAGTAATACTAATACTAATACTAAAACTAATAATAATAATCATCATCATCATCCAGACCTCCTTTCCCACCCTAGGGCAGGGTGAGGAGTAGCCATGTCCAGACAGCCCAAATTTTCCCAATCCAGTGGGCCACACTTCCATTCACTCATCATCCAAGCCCTCAGAATCCTGGCTCTATCGGATACCCCCAAAACATTCATCAAGTTCTGTATCTTCACATAAACGTATCCGACTGAGTCAATCCGGACGCTGCCACGTTAAAAAATGGGTGCCAAATCCCTGATCATGCACTTCTCCTCACAACATTCATCCAGCCAGCTCAATCTCTTGTCAGTTCCCTAGCCTCACCGACTTCCATACCTCTCTTCTTCACACACTCATCCACCATATCTCTCCACCTTCTCCTTGGCCTACCTCGCCTCCTCCCTCCTTCAAATTCGCTCAGATATATCTTTTTCACCATTCTATTGTTATCCATTCTCTCCACATGACCATACCATCTCAGTACACTCTCTTCGATTCTGGTGTCCACCGACTTCCTCACTCCACATCTTTCACGAATCACATTATTTCGTATCCTACGCACCCTCTGTACTCCACATACATTCCTCAGCAGTCCCATCTCCACTGCTCTTACTCTTGACTTTTCATTTTCATGCCACACCATAGTCTCACATCCATATGTTAAAGTTGGCACTAACACTCCTTCATGTAAGCCTCGTGCAGCTGCAACACTCAAGCCTCTGTTTCTTATCAAGGCCTTCATTGCACCAGCTACCTTTCTTCCTTGTGTCACTCTGCTTTCCACTTCTTTTGCACATTTTCCTCTCTTTTCTATCACTGTGCCCAGGTATTTGAACTCTCTCACCAATTCCAGTCTCTCTCCATTCACTGTAACATCACACTGGGAGTCATCTTCTCTCTCAGTAACCATCACTTTACTCTTTTCTATATTTACTCTCAAGGCACGACTCTCCCACTTTAGGAGTATAGAGAGTGGGTAGGATACGAAATAATGTGATTCGTGAAAGATGTGGAGTGAGGAAGTCTGTGGACACCAGAATCGAAGAGAGTGTACTGAGATGGTATGGTCATGTGGAGAGAATGGATAACAATAGAGTGGTGAAAAAGATATATCTGAGCGAATTTGAAGGAGGGAGGAGGCGAGGTAGGCCAAGGAGAAGGTGGAGAGATATGGTGGATGAGTGTGTGAGGAAGAGGTTTGTAAGTCGGTAAGGCTAGGGGACTGACAAAAGGTCGAGCTGGCTGGATGAATGTTGTGAGGAGAAATGCATGATCAGGGATTAGGCACCCCTTTTTAACGTGGCAGCATCTGGATTGACTCTCTCGGATATGTTTATGTGAAGCTACAGAACGTGGTGAATGTTTTTGGCGTATCAGATAGAGCCAGGATTCCGGGGGCTTGTATGATGAGTGAATGGAAGCGTAGCCCATTGGAATGGGAAAATTTGGGCTGTCTGGACATTGCTACTCCTCACCCTGCCCTAGGGTGGGAAAGGTCTGGATGATGATGATGATGATGATTATGATGATGATAATGATGATGATAATGATGATGATTATTATTACAGGCTTTACATTGAGTGGCAAGCCAAATGGTTTCCTGTAGGCCAGGAAACCATTTACAATGCTGGGTGGTAACCATATAACCAACCCAGATATGTTGCCTACTTGTCAACAAGTGGGTTGGTGGAGGGTTAGTGCCCCTCCCTGTAAAACAAATAACTCAAAGACAAATGGCCACCCCTTACAGGATTATGGCATCTGGCTATAGAGATAGACTATTATAATTACTTGTAGGTGCAGTGGCTGTTGAGAGAGAGAGAGAGAGAGAGAGAGAAACACACACCATACTCACAATCAGCAGCTGTTTTGCCGGTAGTGTTGCTTGAGAGAGAGAGACACACACACACACACACACACACACACACACACACACACACACACACACACACACCATACTCACAATCAGCAGCTGTTTTGCCAGTAGTGTTGCTTGAGAGAGAGAGAGAGAGAGAGAGAGAGAGACACACACACACACACACACACACACACCATACTCACAATCAGCAGCTGTTTTGCCAGTAGTGTTGCTTGAGAGAGAGAGAGAGAGAGAGAGACACACACACACACACACACACACACACACACCATACTCACAATCAGCAGCTGTTTTGCCGGTAGTGTTGCTTGAGAGAGAGAGAGAGAGAGAGAGAGAGAGAGAGAGAGACACACACACACACACACACACACACACACACACCATACTCACAATCAGCAGCTGTTTGGTCAGTAGTGTTGCTTGAGAGAGAGAGAGAGAGAGAGAGAGAGAGAGAGACACACACACACACACACACACACACACACACACACACCATACTCACAATCAGCAGCTGTTTGGCCAGTAGTGTTGCTTGAGAGAGAGAGAGAGAGAGAGAGAGAGAGAGACACACACACACACACACACACACACACACACACACACACCATACTCACAATCAGCAGCTGTTTGGTCAGTTGTGTTGATTGAGAGAGAGAGAGAGAGAGAGAGAGAGAGAGAGAGAGAGAGAGAGACACACACACACACACACACACACACCATACTCACAATCAGCAGCTGTTTGGCCAGTAGTGTTGCTTGAGAGAGAGAGAGAGAGAGAGAGAGAGAGAGAGAGAGAGAGACACACACACACACACACACACCATACTCACAATCAGCAGCTGTTTGGCCAGTAGTGTTGCTTGAGAGAGAGAGAGAGAGAGAGAGAGAGAGAGAGAGACACACACACACACACACACACACACACACACACACACACCATACTCACAATCAGCAGCTGTTTGGCCAGTAGTGTTGCTTGAGAGAGAGAGAGAGAGAGAGAGAGAGAGACACACACACACACACACACACACACACACACACACACACACAATCAGCAGCTGTTTGGCCAGTAGTGTTGCTTGAGAGAGAGAGACACACACACACACACACACACACACACCATACTCACAATCAGCAGCTGTTTGGCCAGTAGTGTTGCTTGAGAGAGAGAGAGACACACACACACACACACACACACACACACACACACCATACTCACAATCAGCAGCTGTTTGGCCAGTAGTGTTGCTTGAGAGAGAGAGAGAGAGAGAGAGAGAGAGAGAGAGAGAGAGAGACACACACACACACACACACACACACACACACACCATACTCACAATCAGCAGCTGTTTGGCCAGTAGTGTTGCTTGAGAGAGAGAGAGAGAGAGAGAGAGAGACACACACACACACACACACACCATACTCACAATCAGCAGCTGTTTGGCCAGTAGTGTTGCTTGAGAGAGAGAGAGAGAGAGAGAGAGAGAGAGACACACACACACACACACACACACCATACTCACAATCAGCAGCTGTTTGGCCAGTAGTGTTGCTTGAGAGAGAGAGAGAGAGAGAGAGAGACACACACACACACACACACACACACACACACACCATACTCACAATCAGCAGCTGTTTGGCCAGTAGTGTTGCTTGAGAGAGAGAGAGAGAGAGAGAGACACACACACACACACACACACCATACTCACAATCAGCAGCTGTTTGGCCAGTAGTGTTGCTTGAGAGAGAGAGAGAGAGAGAGAGAGAGAGAGAGAGAGAGAGACACACACACACACACACACACCATACTCACAATCAGCAGCTGTTTGGCCAGTAGTGTTGCTTGAGAGAGAGAGAGAGAGAGAGAGAGAGAGAGAGACACACACACACACACACACACACACACCATACTCACAATCAGCAGCTGTTTGGCCAGTAGTGTTGCTTGAGAGAGAGAGAGAGAGAGAGAGAGAGACACACACACACACACACACACACACCATACTCACAATCAGCAGCTGTTTGGCCAGTAGTGTTGCTTGAGAGAGAGAGAGAGAGAGAGAGAGAGAGACACACACACACACACACACACACACACACCATACTCACAATCAGCAGCTGTTTGGCCAGTAGTGTTGCTTGAGAGAGAGAGAGAGAGAGAGAGAGAGAGAGAGAGAGAGAGAGAGAGAGAGAGAGAGAGAGAGACACACACACACACACACACACACACACACACACACACACACACCATACTCACAATCAGCAGCTGTTTGGCCAGTAGTGTTGCTTGAGAGAGAGAGAGAGAGAGAGACACACACACACACACACACACACCATACTCACAATCAGCAGCTGTTTGGCCAGTAGTGTTGCTTGAGAGAGAGAGAGAGAGACACACACACACACACACACACACACCATACTCACAATCAGCAGCTGTTTGGCCAGTAGTGTTGCTTGAGAGAGAGAGAGAGAGAGACACACACACACACACACACACACACCATACTCACAATCAGCAGCTGTTTGGCCAGTAGTGTAGCTTCGTCCTGCCCCTCTTCCCACTTCTTAAATTTCTCGACAAATTCTTGCAGAGTCTGAAACAAGATGACGGAGTTAGTTTGAACGATTATGGATGCTAGTGTGTGTATTTTTGCCACTCAGGGGCGGATGAGGCTGGTCACTCTTCCTGTAAATGTCAGGATGAGAGCTAAGACCCAAGCGTATAATGATGATGATGATGATATGGTGGTGGTGATGGTGATGATGATGATGATGATGATGATGATGATGATGGTGGTGGTGGTGGTTGTGGTGGTGCTGGTGGTGGTGATTATAATATGTTGGTGATGATGATGATGATGATGATGATGATGATGATGATGATGAGGAGGAGGAGAGGAGGAGCAGGAGGATATAACGACAACAATGATGACAATGATGATGCAATAAAAAACAACAAACAACAATAACAACACAATGACACAAAACAACAACAACACCAACAACCACCGACCCCAAAGGACCTCCCCTCCCCGACCCACCTCATTATGAAGCTTGTGGTACTTTGCTTTCTGGGATGAGGACAGCTTGTTGAAGAGCGCGAACATCTCCTTTTTGTTGGCCTTCGCTGCTCTGTCCACCTTCCCTGACTCTATCAACTCCTGGAGGTACAAGCTGGCCGCGTGGTGTGGTGGGAACTCGGGCATCTTGCAGTGCCTGGGGTCGCGAGCGATATGGTAAATAAATAATAAGAGATACGGTTAATAAATAATAAGATACAGTAAATAATAAGAAGGATAATGATGATAGCTGGGGGTGGCCATCATCCACTCACTCAATGTAGTGCTGCCTTATGGTCTCTACACTGAGTGACAAGCCAAATGGTTTCCTGTACACCAGGAAACCATTTACTACGCTGGGTGGTAACCAAATAATCAAATTATGGCACCTTCATGGATTTAGGGAATGCTTATGACAAGGAGGATAGACAAGGATTGTGGAAAGTGTTAAGAATATATGGAGTAGATGGGAAGTTGTTGAATGCTGTGAAGAGTATGTATGATGGTGCTAAGGCTGCAGTGCGTGTGGATGGTGAACTGAGTGAATTTTTCTCTTTGAAGGTTGGGTTGAAACAGGGATGTGTCATGTCTCCATGGTTGTTAAATCTGTACATGGATGGGGTAATAAAAGAGGTACAAGGTAGGGTAGTGGATGTTGGAGTGGCCCTGGTGAGAGAGGATAGTGTTTGGAAACTCCCTGTACTGTTGTTTGCAGATGATACTGTGTTGTTGTGTGAAGATGAAGGGGAGCTACAAGGCTTGGTGGATGAGTTTGGGAGAGTGTGTAAGAAACGGAATCTAAAGGTGAATGTAGGGAAGAGTAAAGTTATGGTCTTCGAGAGAGGTGAAGTCAGTGAATGTACAGTGAGGTTGGATGGTGAGGAAATGGAGAATGAGTGAGTTTAACTTGTGGATTGCGCAATTACTTTTTTTTTTATCCCACCCCGTGCTGTGCAAAAAAATGAAGGAAGTTTTTTTTTTTTTTAGTTTTTGCTTATTATAAACTTGAAGATAAACATCCAGGGCATCATCTGGTGAAAAAAAAAAAAAAATCTCTCTCTCTACGTCTTTGCATAGGACCATTTGTAAGTTTGTGTAGGGGTTGGATTGTTAACGGTGATGCATGGCCAGCACAGCCTGAGCTGTGGCTCACAATGCAACGCTACCCAGCCTAAGCTATGGCTTGCAGTCCACAGGTTAAATACTTAGGTAGTGTGATGAGTAAGGATGGAGGTTTGGAGGGTGAAGTTCTTGAAAGGGTACAGCAGGGAAGAAAGGTTGCTGGCTCTTTGCACGCAGTGATAAGAAACAGGGAAGTGAGCATGGAAGTGAAAAAGTTACTACATGACAGTATTGTGATACCAACTAACGTACGGAAGTGAAGCTTGGACATTGTTGGAAGGACACAAGTCAAGAGTGAGAGCAGTGGAAATGAGTTATTTAAGAGGAGCCTGTGGAGTCACATGGAGAGACAGGCTGACAAATGAGGACGTGAAGCAGTGTTGTGGTGTGGATGTGGATGTAAAAGGAAGCATTAGGAGAAACACACTGAGGTGGTTTGGCCATGTGGAGAGGATGGAGAGTGAGAGACTGACGAGGAGAGTGTATTGAGTGAGGTAGAGGGGAAGAGATGGAGGGGGGGGCCAAGGGTAAGATGGAGTGATGGAGTGGAGAGGTATACGAGAGGGGGGAGGGTGAGCTGAGAGCAGGGCAATGAAATGGCTGGGGACAGGGCGATTTGCTTGTGGCCACCCCTTACGGGATTAAGGCATCTGGCAACAGATAGATAGATAGTTTTCTGGGAAGGGGCACTAATCCTCCGCCAACCTACTTGTTGTCACATAGGGAACATGTGTTGGTTGGTTATAAGGTTACCACCCAGCGCTGTAAATGCTTTCCTGGTATACAGGAAATCATTTGGTTTGCCACTCAATGTACAGCTACCCTGAAACCAGAGTACCACTACACTAAGTGGGTGGATGATGGGCACCCCCACCCACCACATAATACAAATATTAATAATAATAATATTCATCATCATCATCATCATCATCATCATCATCATCCGGACCTCCTTTCCCACCCTAGGGCAGGGTGAGGAGTAGCAATGTCCAGACAGCCCAAATTTGCCCAATCCAATGGGCCACGCTTCCATTCACTCATCATTCAAACCCCCGGAATCCTGGCTATATCGGATACAACAAAAACATTCACCAAGTTCTGTAGCTTCACATAAACATAAAATATAATAATAATAATAAAAACGTTAATAATGATAATAATAATTATAATAATATTAGTAACAATAATAATAATAATTATAATAAAAATAATAACAATCACCATTATCGTCATACATTCATTCATTTTCCCACTCTTGGACGAGATGAGATAGGGGCAACCACATTATTCTCTCTCTCTCTCTCTCTCTCACCTCAAGTATAGCTGCAGTTCCTCCTTGTTGGGGGCATCTGTAGGTCTTTTCATTTTCTTTACTCCTTCCTCACCCTCGCCCTCACCCTCGTCCCCCTTCTCCTCCTCATCCTCTCGTTCCTTCTCGTCCTTCTGAAATGCGAGGGAAGGTCTGGCTAAGGTAAACGTGTCTGCCTAAGTTTATATTAAATTAGATTAAGTTCGGTTAGCTTATGTCGGGTTGGGATGGGTAAAGATCATCACCATCACCACCACTGTCATCCTCCTCCTCCTCTTCATCATCATCATCATCATCATCATCTCCATCATTGTCATCCTCCTCCTCCTCATCATCATCATCTTCATCATTGTCATCCTCCTCCTCCTCATCATCATCACCATCATCATTGTCATCCTCTTCCTATTCATCATCCTCATCATCATTGTCCTCCTCCTCCTCCTCCTCCTCCTCAACATCACCATCACTGTCCTCCTCCTAATAATCATCATCATTGTCATCCTCCTCCTCATCATCATCATCATTGTCCTCCTCCTCCTCCTCCTCCTCATCATCATCATCACTGTCCTCCTCCTCCTCATAATCATCACCAACATCTTCCTCATCATCATTCTTGTCATCATCGTCATCCCAAGCACTCCTGACAATCCATCCAGTTAGGGCACCTAGACCCATTTTAGACGCAGCGCACAACTCTGAGGTTGTCATTATCGTACCCTGGCAGCCTACCATTCAAAAGTGCGTCCGATTCTGTATCACCGTATAAACAAATCATGTTATTATGCACGAATATATTATACACGAATCTTATTATACACGAATCACTTGCGTCTCATATTATACACAAAATCAGATGCACTTTTGAATGGTAGGCTGCCAGGACACGATAATAACCTCGGAGTTGTGCGCCACGACTATAGTCCACCAGACAATACTGGTTAGGTGCTTACTACTCAATGAAGTAAATGGTTTTGAAGTCTCTCTCTCTCTCTCTTTCAATAAAATAAAATACTGTAAAGTCTCTCTCTCTCTCTCTCTCTCTCAATAAAGTAAATGGTTGTAGTCTCTCTCTCTCTCTCTCTCTCTCTCTAAATACAGTAAATGGCTTTAAAGTCTCTCTCTCTCTATAAAGTAAATGGGTTTGTAGTCTCTCTCTCTCTCTGCACCAACCTTGTGTCTCTCCACCAGGTCCAGCAGTGAGGCCCTGATGTATCGGAACTTCGTGGCGTCGGGCAGCTCCAGGAAGGCTTGTCTCTGCACCTGCTGCTTCTCGTCTTGCCCCTTCCGTTGTTCCCTGGCCCACAACTGGTGCGAAAAATGACACAAGTAGTGTTCGTATAATGCAGGGGTGGGTGAGTGAGGTGTGTTGGAGGAAAGGCGGCTTTATGGTGGGAGTGGTGTGTGTTGAGGGGGGGGGTAATGTCCCTCAACACACATTATAAGAACTCAGTATATGATGAATTCTTATGAGATGGATTCTTTTAGATGCATGGGTTAGGAATGTAATGATGTATGGTTGCGTGTGTGTGTGTGTGTGTGTGTGTTAGGAGTATAATGCTGTAAGGTAGTGAGACCTGGGCAGTAAAGGAAGAAGATATTTGTAGTGTAACGCTGTATGGTAGTGAAACCCGGGCAGTAAAGGAAGAGGATATTTACAGTGTAATGCTGTATGGTTGTGAGACCCGGGCAGTAAAGGAGGAGGAAATTCGCAGGCTCAAACATACAGAAATGATGATGATTAGGTGGATGTGCAGTGCGTCCCTGAATGTGAGGCCTGGGGGGGCTGGTTTTACGATGGAGGAGTTGAGAGGTAGGATGGGACTGGAGTGTATTGGTGTTGTGATGAGGAGGGGTAGACTGAGATGGTTTGGGCATGTGAGGAGGACGGAGGACGACAATTGGGTGCAGAAAGTGAGAAGTGTGAATGTTGAGAGTGAGGTTGCGAGAGCCAGACTGCAAAAAGACCTGGGACGAGGTCATTGAGTGCAACCTCAGAGATACGGGACTAAATAGGGAGGCTGCCAGAGATTGAGCACCATGGAAAGCCGCCATTAGGTGACCACGACCGACGCATACAAGCATGCTGGAGACTTTATAAACACAATGAAACAATTCTTATAATAAATTGAGGGTGTACTGCATACCAAGGTTGGCCTGTACATGATATAAGCTACATATGGGTGAAATAGGCAAGTTAAAGGAATAGCATACAGTCCTTATGGTAAATGACGAAGGAAAACATCGTCATCATCACCATCATCATCATCATTATCATCATCATCATCATCATCATCACCATCATCATCCGGACATCCTTTCCCATCCTAGGGCAGGGTGAGGAGTTGCAATGTCCAGACAGCCCAAATCTGCCCACTCCAATAGGCCACACTTCCATTCACTCATCATTCAAGCCCCTGGAATCCTGGTTCTAAAGGAAAACAAAGAGGAAATAAAACAGGGAGGAAATTCACTTTACCTGATATGGCTTCAACAACTTCCCGCCTTCCCGATGTTTTTCCCTGCAAGACAGATGATCGTATTTTTAAAAACTATACTCATTTCACTCTAACCTGGCCTAAAACTGCCCTACCATCTTGAATACTGAGTTGTAACAGTAGAATAACACTAGAATATGATGCTAGTCACAAAGAAGTGCTATGGAAAGGATGCAGAGCCGTAATATTGTCTTATTAACACTAGAATATGCTGCTAGTCACGAAGAAGTGCTGTGGAAAGGATGTAGAGCCGTAGTATTGTCTTATTAACACTAGAATATGATGCTAGTCACGAAGAAGTGCTATGGAAAGGATGTAGAGCCGTAGTATTGTCTTATTAACACTAGAATATGATGCTAGTCACGAAGAAGTGCTATGGAAAGGATGTAGAGCCGTAGTATTGTCTTATTAACACTAGAATATGATGCTAGTCACGAAGAAGTGCTATGGAAAGGATGTAGAGCCGTAGTATTGTCTTATTAACACTAGAATATGATGCTAGTCACGAAGAAGTGCTGTGGAAAGGATGTAGAGCCGTAGTATTGTCTTATTAACACTAGAATATGATGCTAGTCACGAAGAAGTGCTGTGGAAAGGATGCAGAGCCGTAGTATTGTCTTATTAACACTAGAATATGATGCTAGTCACGAAGAAGTGCTGTGGAAAGGATGTAGAGCCGTAGTATTGTCTTATTAACACTAGAATATGATGCTAGTCACGAAGAAGTGCTATGGAAAGGATGTAGAGCCGTAGTATTGTCTTATTAACACTAGAATATGATGCTAGTCACGAAGAAGTGCTGTGGAAAGGATGTAGAGCCGTAGTATTGTCTTATTAACACTAGAATATGATGCTAGTCACGAAGAAGTGCTGTGGAAAGGATGTAGAGCCGTAGTATTGTCTTATTAACACTAGAATATGATGCTAGTCACGAAGAAGTGCTGTGGAAAGGATGTAGAGCCGTAGTATTGTCTTATTAACACTAGAATATGATGCTAGTCACGAAGAAGTGCTATGGAAAGGATGCAGAGCCGTAGTATTGTCTTATTAACACTAGAATATGATGCTAGTCACGAAGAAGTGCTATGGAAAGGATGTAGAGCCGTAGTATTGTCTTATTAACACTAGAATATGATGCTAGTCACGAAGAAGTGCTATGGAAAGGATGTAGAGCCGTAGTATTGTCTTATTAACACTAGAATATGATGCTAGTCACGAAGAAGTGCTGTGGAAAGGATGGAGGGGCAGGGTTATGACTTTTTCCACAATTAAGCAATGAGAAACAAAAAACCAGATTATTTTTATTATTATTATTATTATTATTACCATCACTCCATCTAATGAATGAATCAATCAATTATTATTCTACACATCTATCTACTTTAATCTATCATCCATCCATCCATCTATCTATCTATCCATCCATCTATCTACCCATCTATCTATCTATCTACCTATCCAGCTATCTATCTATCCATCCATCTATCTATCTATCCATCTATCTATGTATCCAGCTATCTATGTATCTGTCCATCTATCTTTCTATATATCTATCTACCCATCTATCTATCTATCTATCTACCCATCTATCTATCTATCTATCCATCCATCCATCCATCTATCTATCTATGTATCCAGCTATCTATCTACCCATCTATCTATCTATCTATCTATCTAACGAACTTACAAATACACCCAAATGTCTTGTAACCAACCAATGATCATGCCAGACAATCTATCAATTCTCTATCTACTTATCTATCTAAACAACCAATTATGTAACTACCTATCCATCTATCTACCTATCAATTACAGCACCTAACTTCCACTCATCAACCTCTCTCTCTCTCTCTCTCGCTCCCTCTCTCTCTTACTTGTAGTTGGCCACGTCCTCTCGATAGCTGCTCTTGTATGCCTCCTTCTCTTTCTCCGGCAGGTTCCTCCAAGCCTCAGCTGCGATCGAAAACAGTTTACGCTGCCGAAAGCAAACAATCGTCACTATCATCGTGTGTGTGTGTGTGTGTGTGTGTGTGTGTGTGTGTGTGTGTGTGTGTACTTAATCCATCATCATTACTGTTTCATTATTGTCATCGTCACTATCATCATGTGTGTGTATGTGTGTGTGTGTGTGTGTACAGTACTTACCCCATCATTCCGCTTTCTGATCTGTGCCAGTCTTTCCTCGCTACAAAAGTCTTTCAAAAACCGGTTGAACGCAGAGGCAGGGCGGACTAACATCTTCCCTTTATCGATCACTTCATGGGCATCACCCAGCAGCATCGGCAGAGTCCTATGGAAGAAAAAGGTGCTGGGTTAGGGTAGGGTAGGGTAGGGTAGGGTAGGGTAGAGTAGGGTAGGGTAGGATAGGGTGGGGTAGGAAAGGGTACAGGAGGGGAGGGGAGGGTAGGGGAGGGTAGGGGAGGGTAGGGTAGGGTAGGGTAGGGTAGGGTAGGGTGGGGTAGGGAAGGGTAGGGGAGGGGAGGGACTTATCTCGGAAAGATCATATTACATCTCTTGTAAAATCTGCTTCCAAGAGATTGGGTGTGCTAAGCTGACTCCGTACCTTCTTTACCCCTGCACAGTTGTTGACTCTATACAGGGATTTTATCTGCCCCTGTGTAGAGTACAACTCTCATGTGTGGGGAGGCTCCCCACACACAGTTCTTCTCAATAGGGTGGAGTCAAACATCCGTAGTCCTGAAACTGAGGGCAGGGGTTACCCTTCCCGCACCCCTCTCAAGGTGGCAGCTCACACCTTCAACGTAAGTGGTAATCTTGAAAGCGGGAGAGCGCACCCCTTCGTGTGGGTAGGCGCGGCAAAGAGTTGGTAACACTGATTAATTTTAAAATTCAAAATCTTAAAATAAAAACAGTACATATGACAGTTTCTAAGATTCACACACAATATAATCTATTAATGTTTGCACTTATTACCTCTTCAATTATTAAAGACTGGCATTTGTTCTTAAATACTTTGTATAGGAGTATGCATACAGGATTTGGAGATCCTGTGCCGCCGGAAAAATTCGGTGTCAGTCAAAGGAGTTCATGTGGTCAGTAATAACCCTACGAATACGCCTTGGCTGGTCATACCTATTTTGACTATATTTCTGCCTCAAATGCTTGTTTTTGCCGTTCTTATCACCAGAACCACGAAATCCCACCCCCCAAGACACAGGGTGGGGGGGTTAATTTGAAAACCAATCATGAACACCGAAAATAAAAGCCAAATTCGTTCAGATCACACCAAAATACACCAGAAAAATATATTGCCAAACCAAAACAAAATAATGCGGACTTGTAAAAGCTCACCGAACGCAAGCATGAAACTTCGTAATTCAAACCAACTGGCCGTGCACTAGTTGTCTGTTTAAGTAGTACTCGGCCATTCTGTACTGTAGGAATTGTTTCATGTACTAATCAAACTAAATATAAAAGTATCATGCACCATACCATATAAACAGCTTGGTAGAAATATTGAGAAATAAAATGAAGTGGATGCAATATCTCATTTTTGTATTCGTCTCGTTGTAAATTAACCATCCCCGGAGAAGTGGTGAAGTCTTTTAAAATGATAAAAATGTTAAACGCTCATTTTTTTTCTTTACACTATGTTTTTATCATTATTTTAAAATTCCCATCACACACACCATAGGGTCCTTCAAAGTCTACATAGTTTTCCTTCCACAAGGCTGCTATAATATGACGAAAGGGCATGTGAAGGGGTGCTACGAGACCCCCCGCGGATTCGTACTACGCTGTGGTAATCCTCTCCCGTTCACCGGGGAACGCTCTCCCTTTCAAGCTTTAAGACTATCAAAAGATGCGGATAGGGCAAGGTGAACGCTTTCCCACAGTTTAAGACTATGACCGAAAGGCTTTTCGTCTCATTAACTCTCCTGCTCTTACTGGCTCCCTTCAATCTCTGTCTCTTCACCACACTGTTGCATCTTTATCTCTTTTCTGTCGCTACTTCAATGGTCTCCTCTGAACTGTCTGCTTGCATCCCTCCACCTCTACGACGGGAGCGTAACACCCATCTAGCAACATATTCTCACCCCTTTTCTGTCCAACTCTCTAACACAAGAGTTAACCGTTACTCCCAATCCTTCATGTATGCAACAGGTCAACTCTGGAACTGTCTCTCACTGCTTGTATTTCCTACTTCCTATGATCTCCAATCTTTCAAGCGCAGTGTGTCCAGGCATCTCGAAAGGAACACGTCTTGAATTTGGCTCTCTCTTGTATTGTTTTTGTTTTTTCTTGGAAGGAACACTCTGTGCGCTCCTGGCCTTTGGTTCCTTCTTCCTTGAAAAAAAATAAATAAACAAAAAAAAAGTAGGGTAGGGTAGGGTTGGGTTGAGTTTGCTGGATTAGGTTTGGTGTAAATGGAGTGGAAGTTTGGATTTTACTCAGTTGTAATCAGTCACTCTTAGCCCTAGCCCCCTCCCCTCTCTCTCTGTCTGTCTGTCTCTCTCTCTCACACACACACACACACACACACGCACGCCATCACTCACTTATAGACCTGCAGCTTGGACAGGATCTGGCCGAAATGTTTCTTGCACTCCTCCGATGAATGCGAATCCACTGTTATGACGCTCCAGTCCAGTTTGTTTAGGGCGCGGCGGTACATGCGTTTGTCATCAGTGGGAATTTGCTCGCTGATGAGTTCTAGGATGCGATGGCTGACTTGCTTTGGCCACTCCTCTTCCTCCTCTGTGGTGGGAAGATGTAACAGTAGTAGGAGTAGGAGTAGGAGTAGGAGTAATAGCAGTGGTGGTGGTGGTGGTAGTAATAATAATAATAATAGCAGTAGTAGTAGTAGTATAGTCGCGGCGCACCACTCTCAGGTTGTCATTATCGTACCCTGGCAACCTACCATTCAAAAGTGCGTCCTATTTCGTATCATATTATACACGAATCGTATTATTATGCACGAATATATTATACACGAATCACTTGCGCCTCATATTATACACGAAATGGGACGCACTTTTGAATGGTAGGCTTCCAGGGTACGATATTGACAACTTCAGAGTCGAGCACCATGATTACAGTAGTAGTAGTAGCAGCAGAACCAATATTAACTCTCAGCTTATCTGAATGTGACCCCAGTGGATTGCAGGCTGTGTGTGTGTGTGTGTGTGTGTGTGTGTGTGTGTGTGTGTGTGTGTGTGTGTGTGTGTGTGTGTGTGTGTGTGATACCACAGTTCCTTTCAGGGATAAGGAGGGGAATGACAGACGTTTTGTACATCTACGCAGCTTCACCGCCCAGTCACATCAGTGCCACCACATGAAGGCCTCCCTCTCCACCACCACAAAATATACTAAGCCCTCATCAATCGGTAACTGGCACACTCCACTTACATCTGTGGTGATGGCTCAGTCTGCTGGTGTGGGTGTGGCAGTGGGAATGGGAAATGACTTTAGAAACGGACTCCCATGGGAGATGTTGTATGCAGATGATTTGGTGTTGACTGCAGAGAACGAAAGGGAGGCAAAGGAAAGATTTAGGAAGTGGGGAGATGGTATGGGGCACAAGGGTTTAAGGGTAAATGCAGATAAAACAAAAGTGATGATATCTAGGGTTGGTGGCGGTACTGTCAGAGACGAGGGAGAGTGGCCATGTGCAGTTTCCCACAAGGGCGTGGGAAGTAATTCCATCTTGTGCGGTGTGTGTGATAAATTGGTGCATAAGAGATGTAGTGGTATCAGAGGTAGACTGCGAGATAATGCTGATTTTATGTGTACAGCGTGCCGGGGTGAGCAGGTGGAGATCGTCAGACGTGAAAGGATTGAACTTGCTGGTGAATCTCTTGAGTGTGTGGAAGAGTTTTGTTATTTGGGAGACATGTTGTGTGCTGCAGGTGGGGCTGGAGCTAGCTCTGTGGCTAGGGTGAGAGGTGGTTAGAAGAAGTTCAGGGAGCTCTTGCCTCTCCTGACACTGAGAGGACTCTCCCTACATGCTATGGGGTCTTTGTATGCAGCATGTGTTAGGAGTGTAATGCTGTATGGTAGTGAGACCTGGGCAGTAAAGGAGGAGGATATTCGCAGGCTCAGACGTACAGAAATGAAAATGATTAGGTGGATGTGTAGTGCGTCCCTGCGTGCAAGGTCTGGGGGGGCTGAGTTTACGATGGAAGAGTTGAGAGGTAGGATGGGACTGGAGTGTATTGGTGTTGTGATGAGGAGAGGTAGATTGAGATGATTTGGCCATGTGGAGAGGATGGGGGATGATAATTGGGTGAGGAAGGTGAGAAGTGTTAATATTGGTGGTGGGGTTATGAGGGGCAAGCCGAGAAAGACATGGGACGAGGTCATTGTGACCTCAGGGTTAAGAGACTGAACAGGGAGGCTGCAACAGATTGTGCAGCATGGAGAGCTGCCATTAGGTGACCAAGGCTGACACAGGCAAGCATGTTGGAGCCTTCAAAAACAAAACAAAACAATGCAGGGTAGACAGTAGGCAAATTATCATCATCATCATCACCACCATCATCATCATCACTATCACCACCACCACCACCACCACCACCACCACCACCATCATCATCATCATCACCACCACCACCATCATCACCAGCACCATCCTCCTCTTCCTCCTCATCATCATCATCATCATCACCACTGTCCCTTACCTTCATACTTGACCTCTATCTCTTCTTCCTCCTCTGCAAAATTCCGAGCCTCTTGTTTACTCTCCTTTGGACTCTTTGGACTTTTCACTGCTGAACTCTCCTTAAGCCCCTTCAGCTTCTTCTGCCCGGGCATCTGTGGGGTGTGAGGGGGGCTCTCGAGGCTGGATTTTGACGACTTTACTGACTCTCCATTGTTTATTTTCTGCGATTGGGAGCTTGCGATGTCACTGTTTGAGTCTTCGGAACTTTTAACCTTCTTTTTCTTCTTCTTCTTCGTCGGTGAGTCCTGGTCAATCGTAGGCGCGTTTGTCTTACTCACGGTTTTTGTCGACAGTGGTGTGACGAATGATTCAACGGATTCCCCGCCTCCCAGCCTCTGCTTTTTGGCTCTCGGTGTGGGGGTCCCGCTGCTTTCGTCCTTGATGCGGCGCTTGTGGTTGGGGAAAGTAGGTGATAGTTCCTGCACAACTGGGGAGAACACCACCTGCAGAGAAAAAGATATGGTAGTTGTAGTAACAGTAACAGTAATATTAAAAAACACCTGCAGAGAAAATTATAGTAGTAGTAGTAGTAAAAAAACCACCTGCAGAGAAAAAGTTATGGTAGTAGTAACAGAAGTAGTAGTAGTTATAGTAGCAGTAGTAGTGGTAGTGGTGGTGGTGGTAGTAGTAGTAGTAGTAGTAGTTGAACTTGAAACCGCAGCCTCATATGAATGTGAACCCAGTGGACTGCAGGCTAAAGCTGCCCTCCTTCGGTACATCACCATCTCCCTTACATGGGACGGGGGGAGGGGACTGAGGGACACTTGTATAGCTGGGCAGAGGAGCTGACTGGTTAATTCAGTGCCACCGCATGAAGGCCTCCCTCTCCCACACCCAGCATGCGATAATAAGCCTCACCTGCTTAGATTTTGCCACTAGCTCCTCGGGTTTGTTTTTCTTGTGCTTCTTCTTCTTCCTTGGGCTATCTTTGGCATCCTCTGTGCTCCCATCCACCTGGTCACACCCTCCCTCGTCGATTTCCGCTTCTCCCTCCGATTTCTCCTTCTTCTTCTTCTTCCTTGGGCTCACCACGGCGCCCTCTGTGTTTACATCCACGTGGCTACCCTCTGCCGCACCAATTTCCATCTCTTCTTCAGATTTGTCCTTTTTCTTCTTCTTCTTCTTTTTCTTCTCACCCACGAGGGCCACTGAAAAATTAGCAAAGGCTGTATCTCTGTCCATACCACGATATATAAAATTACTGCATGGCTGCAAAGCTGAAATAAATATCCTTCTTATTCTAATTACTGTTGTACTATTACCATTATTATTATTAAAACTTCTCACATCCCTGTGGGAAGTTTTATTAATTTCGTCAACATTATTACCACAACTTATTTGAAAATTGCTATATGTCAACAGCTATTTCGCCAACAGCCTTCAAGTTTGGTCAGTTTGGTCAGAGTTGTCCACTTCTTTTGACCAAATATGGTGGCAATGCATCAACCAGATCTCTGTATATTATCCACATCACAGAAAAGTGAGTCAGCCACGCTATCAGGCCTGCTTAAGCCAGCACGCTGAAATTTTAATACAATATACCGCAGCCTTAAGGCAGACACAGCGTGGAAAGGAGTAAGGTTCTAATCGGCTGCTTATTCTCTGAGATCGCCTGGGGTCAAAACTGTGACTTCTTTAGATATTCGGGATGGCAACTGATTTTACAAGAATGAATAAAGCAACAGCCACCAACTTGATGCATTTACAAGCCTTGATGACCTAAGATGACATGCCCAAGACAGTTGACCTTGACCTTGAGATCAAGATAATTTTCCATGAGACAGTAAAGCTAGAGCCATCAAACTTGGTGGACTTATAGACTGTGATGACCTAAGGTGACATGCACAAGATCAGTGACTTGACCTCAAGGTTTCTTAATAGGCTGGCTTCTAGTAGGCAATGGCTGTGGCAAAACTGTATCAAGAGTGTCTTTGGACAATTTTATGGTGTTCTAGTTTTTATTACCAACCATCCATCCATCATCCAATCCTACATTGCCCCATGAGGCACGTAGGAGCCCGGGACTAGGCAGTTGGTCCCGACATTTCAGATGAGAGTGACCAGCCTCACTCATCCCTGAGTGGCATTACATGAGCAGTAAACCCCAACCATCCCTTGGATATAAACCTTCACCGGCTCAATCCGATTGGAGCGCCTTAATTACCCACTAAACCACCAGGTGCCAAAATTTGGTTATATGGTTACCACCCAGCATAATAAATGGTTTCCTGATGCACAGGAAACCATTTGGCTTGTCACTCAGTGTAGAGTCACCCACAGGCAGAAGGAAGAGGAGAGAAGGAAGGAAAGAAAGACAGTTATTATTATTATTATTATCATTATTATTCCTGTTGTTAATATTATTCTATCATCAATGAAAATTTACCAGATACTACATTCCCCATCTCTATCAGGCTGAATGAAATGTGACAGCAGTGAAAATGTATATATATCACTACCACACAGCACTTAATAAGAAAGTTTTTAATATTCAGCTACATACGCTCACACAAGAGAGAGAGAGAGAGAGAGAGAGTGGAGAATGAACAGGAGACAGGGAGGAATGAATGAATGAAGAAAAGAGAGAGAGAGGAAGGATGAAAATAGGAGAGAGAGAGAGAGAGTAAAGAATGAATAGGAGAGAGTGAGGAATGAATGAATGAAGAGAGAGACGGGGGATGAAAACAGGAGAGAGAGAGAGAGAGAGAGAGAGAGACCTTCACTCACATCCCAGCTGCTTCATCACATCGTCCTGTGTCAGATTCACCTCCTCTGTAGTGCCTTTGTTCTTCTTTTTCTTCTTCTTCTTTTCTGTAAAATATAAAGATTAAAGTTAGTGCCAAAGACTCAATCAATCAACCAATCAATCAACTAATCAATCAACCAACCAACCAATCAAACAACTAACCAGTCAATCTATCAATCAACCAATCAATCTATCAATCAATTAATCACTCAACCAACCAATCAATCAAACAACTAACCAGTCAATCTATCAATCAACCAATCAATCAATTAATCACTCAACCAACCAACCAATCAATCAACACTATGCCCGGTTATATCAGTGCCACTGCATGAAGGCCTCCCTCTCCCTAGCACCAAGAGTAGGACATAAAATAAGTCACTAAATGAATGGGTTTAAGGTTCTCGGAGACTTCTCGATGTGGAAATATACTCCCTATTTTCCCTTACATACTGTAAATACTCCCTACTAACCCTTCTACTCCCTACTAACCCTTACACTGCCTACTAACCCTTCTACTCCCTACTAACACTTACACTGCCTACTAACACTTACACTCCCTAATAACACTTACACTCCCTACTAACACTTACACTCCCTACTACCACTTACACTCCCTACTAACCTTCTACTCCCTACTAACACTTACACTCCCTAATAACACTTACACTCCCTACTACCACTTACACTCCCTACTAACCCTTCTACTCCCTACTAACACTTACACTGCCTACTAACACTTACACTCCCTACTAACACTTACACTCCCTAATAACACTTACACTGCCTACTAACACTTACACTCCCTACTAACACTTACACTGCCTACTAACACTTACACTCCCTACTAACACTTACACTGCCTACTAACACTTACACTCCCTACTAACACTTACACTGCCTACTAACACTTACACTGCCTACTAACACTTACACTCCCTATTAATACTTACACTCCCTACTAACACTTACACTCCCTACAAACCCTTATAAAGAGACATACATCAATACGGCATATCGCCACACTGATCCACTTGTCAGCTCCCTCCTCTCTCTCTCTCTCTCTCTCTACCATTCTTTTTTCATGTCTCTCTCTCTCTTTTCTTCATTCAATCATTTCTTCCTTCCTCCTATTTATTCTTTATCCTCTCTCTCTCTCTCATTCCTCCCTTTCTCCTATTCATTCTTTATCCTCTCTCTCTCTCTCATTCCTCCCTTTCTCCTATTCATTCTTTATCTTCTCTCTCTCTCTCTCTCTCTCTCTCTCTCTCTCTCTCTCTCTCATTCCTCCCTTTCTCCTATTCATTCTTTATCTTCTCTCTCTCTCTCTCTCTCATTCCTCCCTTTCTCCTATTCATTCTTTATCTTCTCTCTCTCTCTCTCTCTCTCTCTCATTCCTCCCTTTCTCCTATTCATTCTTTATCTTCTCTCTCTCTCTCTCTCTCCAGTAACTCACCACCAGACAGGAGCTGGGATGGTGTGGCTGGGGACTCGCTGTGGATGTAAAGTTTCCCCATCTTTCCTCCTGGTGGCCAGGTGTCAGCTCGTTACTGTAACAGGCAAGTAAAATAAATAAATAAATAGCTAAATAAATAATCACTATCATCATCCTATCTATCTATCTCTATCTATTGCCAGATGCCATAATCCCCTAAGTAAAAAATAATACGCTAAATCTTGCCTTAAGGGACCCTGTTATATCGGACTTTGAGTATTACGGGCGCGTGACACAACCGGGCAACTTTTGTTATATACCAAACCAAGGTCCAGTACAGGGAGCACATCTGGCAACCTATCTATCTATCTATTGCCAGACACCGTAATCCCATAAGGGGTGGCCACAAACAAATTGCCTCCATGTTGCCCTGTCCCCCGCCATTTCACTGCCCTGCTCCCAGCTCACACTCCCCTCTCTCATATACCTCTCCACTCCATCCTTCCAGCTCATCCTTGGCCTCCCCCTCTCTCTCCCCCCTCCACCATGCTCACATACACTCTCCTTGTCAGTCTCTCACTCTCCATCCTCTCCACATGGCCAAACCACCTTAGTGTGTTTCTCCTACTGCTTCCTATCACATCCACATCCGGTAACCTACTGCACCAACTTGCTGAATGCCAAACCAAGGCCTGGTATTTCCTCTTCTTTTCACTATTATCTACTGAAATGATAGTTACCATTAGTTTAGTCTTCCCTACTTATTAACTGACTTATTAGGTAAATCCCGATATACGATACCCCGGATTAGCGATAGGGGTTGAAATACCACCTACCCTGCCTAACCATGGCCAAATCCCAGTATAACAATTTTTTTTTTTACCAACTTGATGATATTTTAGACTTAAATTTCATCTAAAACAGTCTTGTTTATAAACCATTTTTAGACTTCAATTAATGTGTTTTAGTCATAGGTGGGGTGAACACTGTCATTTTTGGGTACAGTTTACCAAGTTTGATTTTTTCCAGACTGATTTTTGATGATTTTCAGATTTTATTTTTTGGTTTAGGTGAGTTATAAACTGCTTTTAGGCTTACTTTAGCTTCTTCTAAAGCTATTTGGGGGTTTAGGTGAACTAGAAACTTGTTTTTGGACTCATAGGGGAGGCGGTGGCTCAATCGGTAGAGAGTTAGCCTGCAGTCCTGACGGACCCGGGTTCAAATCCCGCTGAGGCGGGGAACAGTTTAAGGATTTGAACTTCATAAAATCAGACTTTACTGATCTACCAGAAGGCCCGCCGACATGTCGTAAAAATACCCCCGCTAATACCAATACACCAGTCCTGCATGAGACAGCCCTAGCATGTATTCAATATGGACGGTGGGTGTTAGCGCCGAAGTGGTGACATGTAGAGGTGTGCGGTACGTAGGAGGACTACTGGGCCTTGAAAGCAGGCTGTGAAGCCTATACCCAGAGTCGCTCACATTAAAAAAAAAAAAAAAAAAAAAAAAACAAAAAAAACATCTAGGTGGGTTTAGGACTTGGTTGGAGGGGGGGGGGGAATCCCAAGGCTAAAAAATGTATCCCTATACTGTACTTTACATGTTAAATGTACCCCGATATATAATACCCCACTTAATGATGAATTTCTTTTCTTAATGGATCCCATCGTTAAACTGGGGTTGACCTGTATACAATAAAAATCCTGTAGTCCCAATGGCAGGGAACCGAGGGTCTTTCGGACCATAGTTTTTTTTCGGACTATTGGGAGGGACCTTTGAAAACATTAGAAATATGCACATGATCATTAAATAAACACTTGAAATGATACGGGTTATCGTTTTACTCACTGGAAATGCATAGAAGTGTAGATGAATAGTGTAGTTGCAGGCAGGTACACCCAAGGCCAAGGGCAAGTCCAAGCCAGATAAATCCACAGATAAAGCCGAGAAAAACTGGAAAAATTTCAACTTGGAACATTCAGAGTATTGGGATATTAGGAGTACTGGTGGTCGGATTGGAGGACTTTTACTGTATATCAAGGAACACAGGCCAAACCCATATACAGTATATAAAAGCTACTGATTTATAGATATTCAGAGTCAAATGGCCACCCCATATGGGATTATGGCGTCTGGCAATAGATAGATAGATAGATATATTATGGTGTCCTAAGTGGGGTGCCTACCAGACCATTTTTCATATATTGTATACCGACTCTTGGTTTGATGTAGTGGGTCCCTATCTGACAGCTCACAGGACGAACTATCGGACATACCATCTACCTTTTCTGCCAATTAGTCCATTATAATGAGGTCTCACTGTAATAGTACCTAAAAATAAATAAAACATGATCACCATCACCCAGACCTCTTTTCACACCAAAGAATGAAGTGAGGAACAACAACGATAATAATAATAATAATAATAATAATAATAACAATAATAATAATAACAACAACAATAACAAAACATCATTAATCAACACATCTTTCTCACCTAGGGATGATGTTTTCGTTTTTATCGTTTTCGTTTTTAAAGGCTCCAACATGCTTGCATGTGTCGGCCTTGGTCACCTAATGGCGGCTCTCCATGCTGCACGATCCATTGCAGCCTCCCTGTTCAGTCCCTTAACCCTGAGGTCACACTTAATGACCTCGTCCTATGTCTTTCTCGGTCTACCCCTCATAACCCCACCCCCAATATTAACACTTCTCACCTTCCTCAACCAATTATCATCCCCCATCCCCTCCACATGTCCAAACCATCTCAATCTACCTCTCCTCATCACAACACCAATACACTCCAGTCCCATCCTACCTCTCAACTCTTCCATCATAAACTCAGCCCCCCCAGACCTTGCACGCAGGGACGCACTACACATCCACCTAATCATTGTCATTTCTGTACGTCTGAGCCTGCGAATATCTTCCTCCTTCACTGCCCAGGTCTCACTACCATACAGCATTACACTCCTAACACATGCTGCATACAAAGACCCCTTAGCACATAGGGAGAGTCCTCTCAATGTCAGGAGAGGCAAGAGCTCCCTGAACTTCTTCCAACCACTTCTCACCCTAGCCACAGAGCTAGCTCCAGCCCCACCTCCAGTACACAACATGCCTCCCAAATAACAAAACTCTTCCACACACTCAAGAGATTCACCAGCAAGTTCAATCCTTTCACGTCTGACAATCTCCACCTGCTCACCCCGGCACGCCATACACATAAAATCAGCATTATCTCGCAGTCTACCTCTGATACCACTACATCTCTTATGCACCCATTTATCACACACACCGCACAAGATGGAATTACTTCCCACGCCCTTGTAGCAAACTGCACATGGCCACTCTCCCTCGTCTCTGACAGTACTGCCACCAACCCTAGATATCATCACTTTTGTTTTATCTGCATTTACTCTTAAACCCTTGTGCCCCATACCATCTCTCCACTTCCTAAACCTTTCCTCCGGCTCCCTTTCGTTCTCTGCACTCAACACCAAATCATCAGCATACAACAACTCCCAAGGGAGTCCATTTCTAAAGTCATGTGAAAGGGCTTCAAGTACCATGATAAACAACATGGGACTCAAGACTGACCCCTGATGCACACCAACATTCACGGAAAACTCATCACTCAAATCTCCATTCACTCTTACCTGGGTGTGAGCACCCACATACACAGCCATAACCACCCTAACCAGCCACTCCTCCAAGCCAAGCTTTCTCATTGCTCACTTCACCACCTCTCTAGGGACTCTGTCAAAGGCCTTTTCCAAATCAACAAAAACAAAGATCCCTTCTCCTACCAATATATTTTTCCTGAAGCTGTCGAACAATGAATATAGCATCAGTGGTTCCCCTGCCTGGCATAAACCCAAACTGCATCTCATCAATATTCACTCTTTCTTTAATCATACCTTCTAAAACTCTCTCCATTACCTTCATTATCTGATCTAAAAGCTTTATACCTCTATAATTTCCTCTTTCCAGGGCATCACCCTTCCCTTTATACACATTTACAGTTACACTCTTCAGCCAATCATCTGGGACAACACACTCATAAATAATCCTATTAATCAGGTCAGTGACTAACCTCACCCCTATATCGCCTGAGGCCTTCAGCATTTCGGCGTCAACCCAGACACACCTGCTGCCTTCCCCACCCTCATCCTGCCTATTGCCTAACTCACAGTAGCAGTATCAATCAAAGGCCAAGGGCCAGACACTGGATCTGCTGGCTCCAAACCTTCCCTGTCCCAGTCAAACTCCTCATTCAACAACCGGTTATAATGCTCTCTCCATGCATCTTTAATATCCTCACTGTTCACCACTACCCTTCCTTCATCATTCTTCACACACTACTCACCTATAATATCCCGATTATCCCTCTTCACCTCACCTGCCACCCTAAATACCATATTTTTCCTTTCCCCATGATTTAGGTTATCAAGTAATAGCCTCTGTGACTCAGACTTTGCCCTGTATACCTCTCTTCTAGCCCTGTGCTTGGCAGCCAAATATTCCTCTTTGCTACCACTCTTCTTCCATTCCCGGAAAAGCCTTCTTTTCTCCTTAACTGCAGCTTCTACACCCTCATCCCACCACCAAGTTACTTTATGTCTTGGTGGTCCTCTTGTCCAACCGCATGTTACATCAGTAACTCTCAAGAAATTGTTCTTGAGGGTTCTGTACTGTTCATTAACGCCTCTGTCTACAGCTCCCTGTTCAGCCACCACTCTCCTCAACTTGCTATACAAGGCATCCTTTACTACTTGGTTTTTCAGCTTCCATATTTTCCTTCTAGGTACATAAGTCCTCTTTTTCATCACTTGTTCTTTAAGCACCATATCACAAATCAATAGTTTGTGCTGCTGCACACACTCCTCACTTCCTATAACATTAACATCCCTCACTAACCTCCTATCAGCCCTCCTAACCAGAAAATAATCTATCTGACTGCTATTTCCCCCAGACTCATACGTAATTAACCTACTGTCTCTTTTCCTAAAATATGTGTTGCACACAATCATGTCCGTTGCCTCCCCAAACTCGAGTATCCTTTCCCCTTCTGCATTCCTTAACCATACGCACATCCCCCATGCACTCCTTCATAACCATGTGCTGCTTCACCTACATGACCATTTAAGTCCCCTCCCAAAATCACTATCTCATCATCCCGCATACCACCCACTACACGTATTAAATCATCCCAAAATCTATCTTTCTCTGCTTCATCCAATCCTGCCTGTGGTGCATATGCCGATATAATCACAGCTATCTTTCTACCCAACAGAATTTTCACTACCAACATCCTATCGCTTACTCTCAAAACATTCATAACATATTCCACCCATTTCTCCGCAACCATCACACCAACACCTCCATATCCGTTTGTCCCCCCCTGCCAAAACAACTTATAGCAACAGTCCTTCTCAACAATCTTTCTGGCTGATCCACCCCTGTATAGACGAACAGATAAATGAACTACACCATAATGAACCTTAATCCTTATCTTCCCTCTTCAAACATGCATGAATGGACGCCTAAATTCTCTCCACCAAATATAAACTTAGCCGATGGGAGCTAATTACTGGCAACAACAGTTTATACGAAAGGTGAATCTGGTGACACCTCCATCCAGCCCCAAGCTACATTTAGGCTACGCTACATTAAGTTACGTTAAGTGGTATTATTTTACAAGTTGCCAATGTGCGGTTCAGGGATATTACCACCATAAATGCATAGTACGATACCTAACTCTAAGGTAAGCATTCCACTGCAGCAGGTTAGGTTCGGTTAGATTAGGTTAGTTTAGGTCAGGTCAGGTCAGGTTAGGTTAGTTTTGGTTAGGTTAGGTTAGGTTGGGTTGGGTTGGGTTAGGTTGGGTTGGGTTAGGTTAGTTTAGTTTATGTTGAGTTAGGTTAGGGTAGGTTAGGTTGGGTTGGGTTAGGTTGGGTTGGGTTGGGTTAGTTTAGTTTACGTTGGGTTAGGTTGGGTTAGGTTAGGTTGGGTTGGGTTGGGTTAGGTTGGGTTGGGTTAGGTTAGGTTAGGTTGGGATAGGTTAGGTTACGTTAGTTTAGGTTAGATTGGGGTAGGTTAGGTTAGGTTAGGTCCAGAAAAATATACTGCACAACCTGGGGGATGAATTGGCAACATGTAAAAACTTACCTGTTAAGTTAGGTAAGGTCAGGCTGGATTAATGATTTTGAACAAGGTTAGGGTGGATTAATAGCTCTGAACACGAAACCTACATTTTTTTTTTTTTTTTTTTTTTTAATGCTAGGAAGAAGGAACCAAAGGCCACAAGCCTGCAATAATGTTCCTTCCAAGACAAAAACAAAATACAAGAGAGAGCCAAATTCAAGATCCAATCATTTCGAGATGCCTGGACACACTGTGTTTGAAAGACTGGAGATCATAGCTAGCAGGAAATACAAACAGAGGGAGACAGTTCCAGAGTTGACCTGTTGCATAAAAGAACGACTGGGAGTAACAGTTAGCTCTTGCATTAGAGAGTTGGACAGAAAAGGGATGTGAGTTTGCTGCTAGACCGGTGCTATGCGCACGTCGTAGAGGTGGAGGGATGCAAGCAGACGGTTCAGAGGAACAGTGACCATTGAAGTAACGATGGAAAAGAGATAAAGATGCAACAGTGTGGCGAAGAGACAGAGGTTGAAGGGAGCCAGTAAGAGGAGCAGTGACCACTGAAGTAATGATAGAAAAGAGATAAAGATGCAACAGTGCGAAGAGACAGAGGTTGAAGGGAGCCAGTAAGAGGAGCAGTGACCACTGAAGTAACGATAGAAAAGAGATAAAGATGCAACAGTGCAACAATGAGACATACAGTAAAAGACCTCCAATCCAAACATCAATAATTCAGATATCCCAGCACTCCGATTTTTCAAGGCAAATTCTTTTGGATTTTTCAGGGCGTTATCTATGGATTTATCAGGCTTGGACTTGCCCTTGGCCTTGGGTGTACCTGCCCGCAAATATTCATCTACACTTCTAAGCATTTCCGGTGAATAAAACAATAACCCATATCATTTTCAGTGTTTATTTAATGATCAAGTACATATTTCTAATGTTTTCAAAGGTCCCTCCCAAAAGTGCTAAAAAAAACAATAGCCCAACAGACCCTTGTTCCCCTGCCATTCAGATTACAGGACTTTTACTGCAGGTGCTTCGCTAGTTAGGACTGCCAATGGTTTTTATCTCTGGATCTTTTGTATAGGTGCTTGAGGATGCGAAAGTGGATGTATGTGGAATAACTGAAACAAAATGGAGAGGAGAAAGGGTGAGAGAATGGGAGTATGGATGGGGTATATGTGCAGGAGTAGGTGAGAATGAGAGGGCAAAGGAAGGAGTACGTATAGTTGTGAGTAAAAGATGGAAGAGCAGCATAAGACAGTATGGATCAGTTGGATCAAGGATTGTGTGGGTAAAGTTGAAAGTTGGAATACAAATGTGGGCGATTGTGTGTGTGTATGCGCCAACGCAAGATCGTGCTAGAAGAGTGAGAGAAGAGTTCTGGACAAATGTAGAAGTGTGCATGGAAAAGTTTGGAAGGAATGATAGAGTGTTTTTGATTGGTGATATGAATGGTAAAGTTGGGAATGTGAAGGTGGATGGAATAGTTGGTGAGTGGGGTGTGCCTGCTGAGATAGATGAGAATGGGAGTGCGTTAGTGGACATTTGTGCTGGGAAGGGGTTGGTGATAGCCAATACCCTCTTCAGGCATAAAATGATCCACAGGTATACATGGCGAGAGGTGAGAGGGGTGGGTGGTGAATTGAGTGAAAGGAAGGCAATGATTGATTATGTGTGTGTGGATGAAAGGATGCGAAGATGTATATTGGATGCAAGAGTTTATAGAGGTTGGGGGAGTGGACTTTCTGACCACTACTTGGTGGTGGCCAGAGTTAAAGTTCAAGTAAGATGGAGGAATAGAAGAAGGGAAAGACGAGAGGAAGGAGTATTTGCAAGGAGAGTGGAAAGGTTACAAGAGGATGAGAAAAAGGCAGAGTATAAGAGAGAAGTGGAGGAACGATTGGGCAAATATGAGTTGGAGCAGATGGGGGACGTGGAAGGTGTGTGTAGAATATTTACAGAAGAAATATGTGCAGCATGTGATGTGGTGTGTGGAAGGAAGAGAAGACGGAGGGGGGTGCAAGGAACAGCGTGGTGGACTGAAGAGGTGAAATGGGCTGTGGCACAAAAGAAGAAAGCATACAATGAATGGATGAGAAATAGGGGCGTGGAAGAAGTTGAGAGGCGGAAGAGAGAGTTATATGTAGAAAGAAAGAGAGAGGTGAAAAGATTAGTAAGAGAGAGTAAGAAGAGAGTGGATGAGGAATTTGGAAGGAATTTGAGTGTAAAGTGGAGGGACTGTAAGAAAATGTTCTGGAAAGAGGTGAAAAGAGTAAGACAGGGTGGAAGTGAAGTTAGCAGGGGAGTGAAAGATAAAAATGGTAGATTACTAGTGGAGAAGGGAGAAAAAGTGAGCAGATGGAGAGAACACTTTAAGGAATTGTTGAACGTGGAGGATGGAAGTAATGCGAGTATAAGTGGCTGGGGAATGGCTGGAAGAAGGAGGGAGGTGAGAAGACAGGAAGAAATCAGTAGAATAGAAGTTGTGGAAGCAATGAAGAAAGTTAAATCAGGGAAAGCCCCAGGAATTGATGGAGTGTGTGGTGAAATGCTGAAGCATGGGGGAGAGATAGTAGTAGAATGGATGTGGAAGATGTGCAGATTGGCCTGGGAGGAAGGTAGAGTCCCGGAGGATTGGAAGTCAGGTATAATTATTCCCTTGTACAAAGGAAAAGGGGAAAAAGAAGTGTGTGGTAATCATAGGGGCATTTGTCTTCTTAGTATAATAGGAAAAGTGTATGGTAGGATACTTATAGACAGAGTTAGAGAAAGAACAGAGAAATTAGTTGGAGAAGAACAGGGAGGCTTTAGGAAGGGAAGAGGTTGTGTAGATCAGATATTCATTCTCAGATCTTTAGTGGAAAAGCTTCTAGAGAAGGGAAAGAAGTTGTATGCGGCGTTCATGGATTTGGAGAAAGCATATGACAGGGTGGATAGACTAGGATTGTGGAAAGCGTTAAGAATATATGGAATAGATGGGAAGTTGTTGAATGCTGTGAAGAGTATGTACGATGGTGCGAAGGCTGCAGTGCGTGTGGATGGTGAACTAAGTGAATTTTTCTCTTTGAAAGTTGGGTTGAAACAGGGATGTGTCATGTCTCCATGGTTGTTCAATCTGTACATGGATGGGGTAATAAAAGAGGTACAAGGTAGGGTAGTGGATGTTGGAGTGGCCCTGGTGGGAGAGGATAGTGTTTGGAAACTCCCTGTACTGTTGTTTGCAGATGATACCGTGTTGTTGAGTGAAGACGAAGGGGAGCTGCAAGGCTTGGTGGATGAGTTTGAGAGAGTGTGTAAGAAACGGAATCTAAAGGTGAATGTAGAGAAGAGTAAAGTGATGGTCTTTGAGAGAGGTGAAGTCAGTGAATGTACAGTGAGGTTGGATGGTGAGGAACTGGAAAATGTGAGTACGTTTAAGTACTTGGGTAGTGTGATGAGTAAGGATGGAGGTTTGGAGGGTGAAGTGCTTGAAAGGGTACAGCAGGGAAGAAAGGTTGCTGGTTCATTGAAAGCAGTGATAAGAAACAGGGAAGTGAGCATGGAAGTGCAAAAGTTACTACATGACAGTATTGTGATACCAACTCTAACGTACGGAAGTGAAGCTTGGACGTTGTTGGAAGGACACAAGTCAAGAGTGAGAGCCGTGGAAATGAGTTATTTAAGAGGAGCCTGTGGAGTCACATGGAGAGACAGGCTGACGAATGAGGTTATAAAGGAGCGTTGTGGTGTTGATGTGGATGTGATAGGAAGCGTTATGAGGAACACACTGAGGTGGTTTGGCCATGTGGAGAGGATGGAGGGTCAAAGACTGACGAAGAGAGTGTATGTGAGTGAGGTGGAGGGGGAAAGAGGGAGGGGGAGGCCGAGGATGAGGTGGAGAGATGGGGTGGAGAGGTATATGAGAGAGGGGGGTGTGAGTTGGGAGCAGGGGAGTGAAATGGCGGGAGACAGGGCGACTTGGAGGCGATATGTTTGTGGCCACCCCAAATGGGATTGAGGCGTCTGGCAATAGATAGATAGATAGATCTTTTGTATTTGGTGCATGTTCTCCCATTTTTATGCATGTTTTGTCACTAACACAGTCTTTCAAGCTGATTCTAAATATAAACTTATTTTGGGGAAGAAATTATTGTTTTTAAACTTAGGTTAGGTTACATTGTTAGTTAATAATAATGATTAGGTTTGCTAATAATATCAAATAATATATACATTCATTTCACAGCAACAGAATTTCAATGTTTGCTTGTTAACACTTAAGTTCAGAAATGCACTGCAAAATCTTCTTGAATAAGTCCATATTTTCATATCTTCTACGCCATACGAATTCACACACATATGTATCCAACACGAAGTAGTGAGTCTGACAATAGCATTTGTTTGAGCGTTTTAGGCATTTTGTTAGTGTGAAATATGTTACATTGTACTTAAATATTACGGTATGTTATTGTCATTAATTAACCTGATTATCATTATTAACTAACCCTGTAAAACAAATAACTCAGAGTCAAATGGTCACTTTGTACGGGATTATGGCGTCTGGCAATAGATAGATAGATAGATAGAACTAACCGAACCTTTTACAAAATTATTCATCCCCCCAAATTTCAAACTTGGAATCACCTTAGAAAATGGTATTGGCGGTGAAACTTACATACTAATGGGTGAACGTGCACCAAACACAACAAATCCTTACTGGGTATGTCTGGCCAATATAAAGAGCTCAATGTCCGATGTAAACAATTATGTCATATCTCAGGCCTGGTCTATTTAACCCGGCCATTGCAATCACCGTTTGTTAGTCCTGGTGTCAACTAATTCCTGTATTCTTTCTTCGTCTGTGGTGTTTTTCCTTTCCAACTGTACGACCAACACTGTTTCTTCTACGTGCCATCAGATTATTAGTGGTAGCAGTTGGTCAGTAGCTGCGTAGGTGAAGGATGAGAGAATGGAGAGCGAGAGACTGACTAGAAGAGTGTATGTGAGTGTGAGGTGAGAGGAGAGGTGGAGGGGTAGACCGAGGATGAGATGGAGGGACGGAGTGGAGAGATACATGAGGGAGTGAGGTGTGAGTTGGAGGGAGGGCATTCATACGGCAGAGAATAGGGCTATATGGAGGTGATTTATTTGTAGCCACCCCTTACAGGATCAAGGCGTCTGGCTAGAGAGAGAGAAAGCAGCTGCAACCCCAAGCTCATCCGTGCAAGACCCCGGTTGATTGCAGGCTGGATTCCCTTTTCCTAGAGCACACCATCCTCATTTGGAGGTAATAAGGAGGTTATTAAGTAAAGCTTGTACAATCCAGGCAGTGGGGAAGCCTGATTATATGGAGGCCACCACGTGAAGGGGGTCAATCAAATACCGATACATTAAATCCAAACCGGGGGCTTTCACTTGTAACCCTCCACCATATTTAACTATAACCCATCAAACTATTTAATTATTTACAGCACAATTAGGCGAGAAACAAGGCTACAATTGGACTCACGTGGTTGCTCAAGGATGTGTTTGTTTATATACCAACTGGAAAGACTTTGAAAAATTTTCCACTTGTAAACACGCACGACCCAAATTTACAGGGGCCGTGTGTTTAATTGTATTCAAAATGTGTATGACTAATTTACCATTTATATTTTGAGGAATTTATTGCCGTAAATATACCCAAAAATTGTACGAGTAACTAATGGGATGAAGTTGATGATCGTTCAAGTTCTAAGGAGACTAAATGCAAAATATGTCACGCATTCGAAATGTTTCATACAATAGTGTTAATAGATAAATAGATAGATGGAAAGATACTGATTGATGTAGAGATAGACTGATATAGATAGATAGACTGATAGATAGATAAGCTGCTAATTCTGCATGTTGAGACGTGAGTTCCCGGGTTGAAAACATATGGGAATACCTGAGGCCAAAATGAGGTCCTGTGATTGGAGGACTACAAGAGTTGAAATAATGTGAGCTGAAATGAAACTACCAAGCATTATAACTTCAATATATGAAATGGCGTCACGTACAATTGTCAGAATGGTTAATTAAGGGTCTGAATACATAAGACATTCCTCGCTGTACACTCCCCAAAACCAAAAATCACTGGCTGCCTTGTTAAATCTTTCTTCACGGAGAAATTAGAAACACTCATTGGTGACCAGTGAATTGACATGTATTGTGACGGGTGTGTGTATGGCGCCAAATCTGGGTGTGGGATATTCATTAGGGAGTCTGAATCTCACACACCGTACGTGGACACTGTTTCAAAAAGACTCCTGACTTGACTTCTCGTAGGGCAGAACTATTGTTATGCTGGTGTTTTTAGGTCGACTCCTCGTCCTAAAAACACTAGCGACTGAAGCGAGGTCCTCTTTCCGGACCGGAAGTAGAGCACCAACAAAGGAACAGGACATAAAAACCAGGCAGTATACCTTAACACATCTATTGCCTTAATTCTAACCGTTACAATATAACACAGAGTGATATTTGAGATACAGGATACGGGGACACAGAGTTAACCTTCAACACCACATGATACAGTCACACTTAGTACACAATACAATGCACATATATTGATGTCCTGAATTATATGTGTTGATACCCGTATTTCACTTTTAGGCAGGATATACACTTAGTCGAAAACAAAGGGAATAAACAAGATTAAAAGTCCGTGGGGGAAATACTACTATAAATAAGACAGGGTGCGGATCGCGACACTTGACAGTCAGTCGCGGCAACACTTACACACGGGGTTTTGATTTACCCGCGCACTCTAGTCACAGAAAGTTCTTTTACTGGGGGCCTCATACAATTACTCTAATGTTCATTCTCTGTCCTGCCGGGCACTGAGTTCTTTTGGACTAATAGTAACTGTCACTGGTTTTACACTGGTCTTCACTCGGTCACTGTTCACTGTTATTTCCCCTGGTTTGTTCTCGGCACAAGGGGCGTCACTATTTACCTGTATCTCCTGGGTAATGTTCACTCCGTAGCAGGGGCGTGAGGGGAGAACCCTAGGGGGACCCGGCCTGCAGAGGGCAATACACTACCCGCAGGGGAGTCGCTGCCCGGGTCCCGCTCGTCGGTGAGGTGCAGGGAGGCCCTCCTGTCTGGGGGCCTCGACCTGAGAGGTGGCCCTCGAGTCGGAGCCTCGTTGGTTGGGTGCAGGGAGGCCCTCCTGTCTGGGGGCCTCGACCTGAGAGGTGGCCCTCGGGACTGGGGCCGAACAGCTGGAGGAGTCAGGCCTGTCGTCTCTGGCTCCATGGGGTGAGGGAGCCTGGGTTGCCCTTGGCGGGAGCCTGTGGGTCTGGCCTGGGGGTCCTGGAACTGCGGGCGCCTATGGGGAGAGGCGCCGACAGGGCTGGGCTGTGGCAACTTCTCCATTGGGTCTCGGGCAGGAACAAGGATCTCCCAGGCGTGGGAGGTAGGTCCGGTATCAGGCCTTGCCACCACTCTAGCGACACCTTCGGGGCAACACTCCCGGACAGTGACGAAGGGCTCCCACAGGGGGAAGAGGCAGGAGAAGGATTCACGTAGCCCGTGTCCTCTCTGGTACGTCCTGAGGCCGGAGCCTCGGGTCGCCTTACCCTGGTACGTACTTTGGCTGTGGCCGTGAGCCTACCCGTCATACAAGGAGCAACTGCAGGGCATACAGTGGCCGCTCCTTCCCCGCCACGTACAGTGGCCATTGGCGCGGTGTTGCTCCCATAGTAGGGAAAAGCAGGAGCAGGGGGCACAGGGGCCGCACTCTCTCCGGTACGTACTGATGCTATCTTCAAGGGCCTCTCTACCCTGGTACGTGCTTTGGCCGGGGTTGTTAACCTACCCTCCTTACAAGGAGCAACTGAAGGGCGTACAGTGGCCGCTCCTTCCCCTCCACGTACAGTGGCCGTCGGCGCGGTGTTGCTCCCACAGTAGGGAAAAGCTGCATGTACGATAGCCAAGGGCCTCTCTACCCTGGTACGTACTTTGGCCGTAGCCGGGAGCTGATCTTCCCGACGAGAAGCAACTGAAGGGCGTACAGTGGCCGCTCCTTCCCCGCCACGTACAGTGGCCGTCGGCGAGGTGTTGCTCCCGTAGGATAGAACAGCAGGAGAGGGATGCACAGGGGCAACTCTCTCTCTCCGGTGTGTACTAAGGCCGTAGCCGAGGGTCTCACTACCCTGGTACACTCTTTAGGCCGTAGCCTTGGGCCTCCTGCCCTTGAGGGTGTAACAATAGCCGTCAACACGGTGTTACCTGGGACTGAATCTTGTTCAGTCCCACCCCAATTCTGACGATGGTTGTCCCGCCCGCAAGGTAGTTGACTTTCTCCGGTCACCTGGTGTTGGGGCAGTTGCGGGGAACAGGGGCTCAGGACAGTAGTGTCCCGGTGACCCTCTTGACCTGGGTCACTAGCCCCAACTTTGTGTCCTCCTGGGATGGTGGTGTGGTAGCGGCCCGGTGGTGGAGTGAGGGGTGGCGAGGTGGAAGGTCGGGCGGCTGGCATTTTAACTATATTAGATAAAAGAGGGACTGGGCTGTGTAGTATCTTTATCTAAGGATGCTTATCTCTGTTTATAGTCAGGGGGCTCCATATAGTATCTTTATCTAAGGATGTTTATCTCTGCAGTCAGGAGGTTCTATTATAGTAACTTTATCTAAGGATGTTTGTATCGTTGTTTACAGTCTGGCCTCTATATAGTATAAATCTAAGGATGTTGGTCTGTGTTTACGGTCAGAGGCTTTACAGTATCTTTATCTAAGGATGTTCGTCTGTTTGTTTACAGTCAGGGGCTCTATGTAATATCTATCTAAGCATGTTTATCTTTTTGTTTACAGTCAGGGGCTTTACAGTATCTCTATCTAAGCATGTTTATCTTTTTGTTTACAGTCAGGGGCTTTACAGTATCTTTAACTAAGGATGTTTATCTCTTTGTTTACAGTCAGGGGCTTTACAGTATCTTTATCTAAGGATGTTTATCTCTTTGTTTACAGTCAGGGGCTTTACAGTATCTTTATCTAAGGATGTTTATCTCTTTGTTTACAGTCAGGGGCTTTACAGTATCTTTATCTAAGGATGTTCGTCTGTTTGTTTACAGTCAGAGGCTTTACAGTATCTTTATCTAAGGATGTTCGTCTGTTTGTTTACAGTCAGAGGCTTTACAATATCTTTATCTAAGGATGTTTATCTCTTTGTTTACAGTCAGGGGCTCTATGTAATATCTATCTAAGCATGTTTATCTCTTTGTTTACAGTCAGGGGCTTTACAGTATCTTTATCTAAGGATGTTTGTGTTTTTGCTGGCAGTCAGGGGGCTCTATCCATCTAGTGCCAGACTCCCTAATCCCAGAAAGGGGTGGCCACAAACAAATCGCCTCATGTCGCCCTGTCCCCCGCCATTTCACTGTCCTACTCCCAGCTCACACCCCCCTCTCTCATGTACCTCTCCACTCCATCCCTCCATCTCATCCTTGGCCTCCCCCTCCTTCTCCCCCCCACACTACCTCACTCGCATACACTCTCCTCGTCAGTCTCTCGCTCTCCGTTCTCTCCACATGGCCAAACCACCTCAGTGTGTTCCTCATAACGCTTCCTATCACATCCACATCCACACCACAACGCTCCTTTATATCGTCATTCGTCAGCCTGTCTCTCCATGTGACTCCACAGGCTCCTCTTAAAAAACTCATTTCCACTGCTCTCACTCTTGACTTGTGTCCTTCCAACAACGTCCAAGCTTCACTTCCATACGTTAGAGTTGGTATCACAATACTGTCATGTAGTAACTTTTTCACTTCCATGCTCACTTCCCTGTTGTAGCAGTAGTGGACATTACGATTGCTCTCTACTACTGCCACAAATTATGATAGAGTCAATACATGTCTGAAAACCATCCGATTGTATTCAAAACACAACTCATAAAGAAAACGGCAGAACTACACTCCTTTCACCTTAACTTGGCCCAGATTTTCGTCCTTTTGCAGCTTATTTCACTTAGCACTTCTTCGTGACTATTCTCCTTTCACCTTAACTTGGCCCAGATTTTCGTCCTTTCGCAGCTTATTTCATTTAGCACTTCTTCGTGACTATTCTCCTTTCACCTTAACTTGGCCCAGATTTTCGTCCTTTTGCAGCTTATTTCACGTAGCTCAGTGGCAGAAAAAGACAATACTACGGCTCTACATCCTTTCCATAGCACTTCTTCGTGACTGGCATCATATTCTAGTGTTAATAAGACAATACTACGGCTCTACATCCTTTCCACAGCAATTCTTCGTGACTGGCATCATATTCTAGTGTTAATAAGACAATACTACGGCTCTACATCCTTTCCATAGCACTTCTTCGTGACTAGCATCATATTCTAGTGTTAATAAGACAATACTACGGCTCTACAACCTTTCCACAGCACTTCGTCGTGACTAATATCATATTCTAGTGTTAATAAGACAATAATACGTCTCTACATCCATTCCATAGCACTTCTTCGTGACTAGTATCATATTCTAGTGTTAATAAGACAATACTACGGCTCTACATCCTTTCCATAGCACTTCTTCGTGACTAGCATCATATTCTAGTGTCAATAAGGCAATACTACGGCTCTACATCCTTTCCACAGCACTTCTTCGTGACTAGCATCATATTCTAGTGTTAATAAGACAATACTACGGCTCTACATCCATTCCATAGCACTTCTTCGTGACTAGTATCATATTCTAGCGTCAGTAAGGCAATACTACGGCTCTACATCCTTTCCATAGCACTTCTTCGTGACTAGCATCATATTCTAGTGTTAATAAGACAATACTACGGCTCTACATCCTTTCCATAGCACTTCTTCGTGACTAGCATCATGTTAATCTATCGTTATAACTCAGTATTGAAGATGTATTGAGGGAAATTTTAGGCCAAGTTAAAATGTAAAGAATATATATCTTCCCTGTAACATGTCGTCATTTAAGGAGGCTCCCTAACGCCACTTCATTAGCGATTTGTTTTTGGCTACGACTGGTTAATTCCCTTTTGCATGTTATTTATGCAGAGTATGGCGATGTTAGAAGGATTTATATAGCGCAGAGTAGATGACTAAGGGAGAATAAACAAAATAAATCTCCTGGGAAAAGTTGTTGAGGAAGTATTTGTATAACAGAATAGGAATGTTAGGCGTAATAAGCAAAACAAATCGCATAGGAAAAAGTGTTTGGAATGGATTTATATAACACAGAATAGGACAAAAAGGTAGACTAAACAAAATAACTCGCTTGGGGAAAGGTGTTAGGGAAGGATTTATGTAAGAGATGGGGAAACTAAGGCGTAAAAAAAAACTAAATCGCTGAGGAAAAGACGTTAGGGAAGGACTTATATAACAGAATAGGATAGTAAGGCGGAATGAACAAAATAAATCGCTTCGGAAAAGGTGTTAGGGAAGGATTTACATAACGGAATAGGAGAGTAACGTGGAATGTACAAAATAAATCGCTTAGGAAAAGGTGTTAGGGAGGGATTTACATAATAGACTAGGACAGTAAGGTGGAATGAACAAAATAAATCGCTTAGGAGAAGGTGTTAGGAAAGGATTTAGTTAAGACTAGGACAGTAATGTGGAATGAACAAAATAAATCGCTTAGGAGAAGGTGTTAGGGAAGGATTTACATAACAGAATAGGACAGTGGTGGATTGAACAAAGTAAATCGCTTAGGAAAAGGTGTTAGGGAGCTTTCATCCGACGAGAATACGAATGTAAATATTAGTGGAAGAAATGACCTCGTTCCTTGTGTGGCACTACTCAACACCATTTCCCAAGCGATTTATTTTGTTTATTAATCCTTCCTGTCCTCCTCTGATACATAAATCCCTCCCTAACACCTCTTCCTAGGCTATTTATTTTATCTTTACTTCATTCTTTCCTCTTCCTTCTGTCTACGGGTGACTTTACACTCCCTCTTCTGTCTTTCTTTCCTTCATTCTTTCCTCTTCCTTCTGCCTGTGGGTGACTTTACACTCCCTCTTCTGTCTGTCTTTCCTTCATTCTTTCCTCTTCCTTCTGCCTGTGGGTGACTTTACACTCCCTCTTCTGTCTTTCTTTCCTTCATTCTTTCCTCTTCCTTCTGCCTGTGGGTGACTTTACACTCCCTCTTCTGTCTTTCTTTCCTTCATTCTTTCCTCTTCCTTCTGCCTGTGGGTGACTTTACACTCCCTATTCTGTCTTTCTTTCCTTCATTCTTTCCTCTTCCTTCTGCCTGTGGGTGTATTTACTTTCCCTCTTCTGTCTTTCTTTCCTTCATTCTTTCCTCTTCCTTCTGCCTGTGGGTGACTCTACACTCCCTCTTCTGTCTTTCTTTCCTTCATTCTTTCCTCTTCCTTCTGCCTGTGGGTGACTTTACACTCCCTCTTCTGTCTTTCTTTCCTTCATTCTTTCCTCTTCCTTCTGCCTGTGGGTGACTCTACACTCCCTCTTCTGTCTTTCTTTCCTTCATTCTTTCCTCTTCCTTCTGCCTGTGCGTGACTTTACACTCCCTCTTCTGTCTTTCTTTCCTTCATTCTTTCCTCTTCCTTCTGCCTGTGGGTGACTTTACACTCCCTCTTCTGTCTTTCTTTCCTTCATTCTTTCCCCTTCCTTCTGCCTACGGGTGACTCTACACTGAGTGACAAGCCAAATGGTTTCCTGTACACCAGGAAACCATTTACTACGCTGGGTGGTAACCATATAACCAAATTATGGCGCCTGGTGATTTAGTGGGTAATTAAGGCGCTCCAATTGGATTGAGCCGGTGAAGGTTTATATCCAAGGGATGGTTGGGGTTTATTGCTCACGTAATGCCACTCAGGGATGAGTGAGGCTGGTCACTCTCATCTTAAATGTCAGGACCAACTGCCTAGTCCCGGGCTCCTACGCTCCTCATGGGGTAATGTAGGATTATATGATGGATGGATGGATTAATCTGTTGTGTCCTCTTCTGTGTTACATAAATCTCTCCCTAACACCTCGTCCTAAGCGATTTATTCTGTTTATTATACCTTGCCGTCCTCTTCTGTTACAGAAATACTTCCCTAACACCTGTTCCTAAGCGATTTATTTTATTAATCCGTCCTGTACTCTTCTGTGTTATATAAATCTTTCTAATATCATCTCTGCGTTAATAATGTAATAAAAAGTCACATCCAAAAATAAATCGGTAAGGAAGAGGTGTTAGGGAGCTTCCTCAAAAGACGAGAATATGGATCAGTGTCAATTTCTCTCTCTCTCTCTCTCTCTCTGGATGTGTGTGTGTGTCTGTGTGTGTGTATGTGCGTGTGTGTGCATGTGTGTGTATGTGTGTGTGTGTGTGTGTGTGTGTGTGTGTGTGTGTGTGTGTGTGTGAGAGAGAGAGAGAGAGAGAGAGAAATGCAGCATCACGTATTACAACTACATCAAGTGAATGGATGGATAAAAACCAGACGGACCGGTCCCTAACGTACCCATAGCCTTACGTCACAAACGGCCTCGGTCCAGAGGGGTACTGTGCAGAATAAATCGCTAAGGAAGGGGCGTTAGGAAGTATTAGCCCCTGTAACTACATCGAGTGAGTGGATGGATAAAAAAAAATTATATTTATTAGTACCTTTTCATGGCCAATCTCTTTCTCTCTCTCTCTCTCTCTCTCTCTCTCTCTCTCTCTCTCTCTCTCTCTCTCTCTCAGTGTATATGTATCTATGTATATATCTATCTATCCATCTATCTATTTTTCTGTCTGTGTGTGGATGTGTGTGTGTGTGTGTGTGTGTGTGTGTGTGTGTGTGTGTGTGTGTGTGTGTGTGTGTGTGTGTGTGTGGGTGTGTGTGAGAGAGAGAGAGAGAGAGAGAGAGAGAGAGAGAGAGAGAGAGAAGAAGAAGAAAAGAAGGAGGAGGAGTTGAGAAAAAGAAGAAAAAAGGACGAAGATGAGGAGGAGGAAGAGGAGAGGGAAGAGGAGGAGGAGGAGAAGAGGGAAGAGGAGGAGGAAGAGGAGAGGGAAGAGGAGGAGGAGGAGGAGGAGGAGGAGAAGAAAAATAAGAAGAAGAAGAGGGAGGAGGAGGAGGAGGAGGAGGAGGAGAAGAATTTGGAGGAGGAGAAGATCAAGAACAGAAAGAAGAAAAAGAAGGAGGAGGAGGAAGAGGAAGTGTAGAGTGAGGTGACCGGTCCGCCATAACCCTTTTATTGGCCAGTTAACCGTCCCCACCACCGCCGCCATCTTTGTTTGGGTACTACGCGGAGATTTAAAATATTTTCAAAAGTTCTTAAAGGCGGGATTCCACCGGGGCGACCCAGGCAACACGTAGCATGCGACTTGCCTGGCTTTCAACATGTATGTGTAATGCGACATTCATCCAGGAGACGTGTTGACTGCGACAAGGCAACATTGTTGGTTCATGCAGCATGTCACATGCCAATGTTTATGTTGAATGACACAAAACCTTTTCCACCGATTCAACAAAAACTGAGCCAGTTGTCAACACGATGTAACAGACAGATAGACAGATATGTAGATAGACAGAGCTTAACAAAAAAATATATAAGTAGATACCGTGTAAAACACACACACACACACACACACACACACACACACTGCCGAATAACTTATAAAAAGGTGTGAATGTACAGAAAGACGGGTGCTGCGTGCCCGCCGTCAAGAAAGCACGAATGCAACAATTTTCTGAAGTACCGTATGTTAGTTTAACAAGAGACAGGATAGACGGAATAATGTAACAGATGAAAGACTTGCTGGTGTTGGCACAGTATTAGCACTGGCGGGGAGAGAGAGAGAGAGAGAGAGAGAGAGAGAGAGAGAGAGAGAGGGAGAGAGAGAGAGGGAGAAGGGGGGGGGGACGGAGAGAAGAAAAGTAGGGAAGAGAGAGAAGCGGCAAGACAAAAGTCGAGAGAGAGAGAGAGAGAGAGAGTGTGTGTGTGTGTGTGTGTGAGAGAGAGAGAGAGAGAGAGAGAGAGATAGAGAGAGAGAGTGTTCTTACCTAATTGTTCTTACCTAATTGTATCTTTACAGGAATGAGTCCAGCTCGTATTGTCCCGTGTCTTAAACCATATTTATCGTACATATCCTTAAATTTGTGAATTGTTTTGGCACACACTATTTCATTCGGTAGTGCATTCCATTGATCAATTGCTCTGTTTGGGAAACTGAATTTCCTTACGTCTTTATCACCTCTCTTCTTATGCAGTTTTTTGCAGTGTCCTCTTGCTGATGCTTCTCCATATGTTAAGTAATCATTTATGTCTATTTTCTCCTTTCCTGATATGCACTTATATAGCATTATCATGTCACCTCTTTTCCTTCTCTCCTGTAGTGTTGGTAGATTCAGTTTATTTAGTCTTTCTTCATAGCTTAGGTCCCTTAAGCTTGGTATCCATCTTGTAGCGGCCCTTTGAACTTTTTCAATCTTGTCTATATGCTTTTTGAGATGAGGACTCCAGACTACTGATGCATATTCCAGGGTTGGTCTAATGAATGATGTTATTATCCTTTTTAGCATGTCTTCATTTATGTATGTGAATGCTATTCTCATATTTGCAAGCAGTGTATACATGTTCCGTACCTTCTCGCTGATGTGGTCAGCCGGAGATAGTCTGTTATTGATAATCACACCTAGGTCTTTCTCTCTTTCTGATGTGTATAGGGTTTTATTTCCTAACGTATAATCCCAATCAGGTCTTTTTCCACTTTTACCAAACTTGATTACATGACACTTGTCCACATTGAATTCCATTTGCCATGTACTACTCCATTCATGAAGTTTATTTAATTCTTCTTGTAGCTCCCTACAAGAGTCTGTGCTAGTAATTCTCCTTTGTATTTTTGCATCATCTGCAAACATATTCAGATAGCTCTCATTTCCAGTGTTACTGTTTATATCATTTATGTACACTAAAAACATGATTGGTGCCAGCACTGAACCCTGTGGTACTCCACTAGTCACTTCTTTCCATGATGAGTAGTTTCCTCTTAGTACTGTTCTCATTTCTCTTTTTATGAGAAAGTCTTGCATCCAACAAAACAGTTTGCCTCGAATTCCTCCTTGATGGTACAGCTTCCATAAAAGTCTTTGGTGTGGTACTGTGTCAAAAGCTTTCTTGAAATCTAAATAGATACTGTCCACCCATCCTTCCCTTTCCTGTATTGTGTTTGTTACTCTGTCATAGTAGCTCAACAGATTAGTAACACATGATTTTCCTTTTCTGAAACCAAACTGTCTTTCTGTTATCATACTGTGTTCTTCTAGATGATTTACCCAAGCTTTTCTTATAAGTTTTTCTAATACCTTGCTTACAACACTGGTCAGTGATACTGGTCGATAGTTGAGAGGATTTTGTCTATTTCCTTTCTTGAATAAGGGGACTATATTTGCTTTTTTCCAAATATCAGGTAGTTTACATTGACTCAAAGATTTCTTGAAAATTAAAAATAATGGTTTACTTAACTCATTTGCACATTCTCGTAACACCCAACATGAAATTTCATCAGGACCACTTGCTTTTCCTCTGTCTAATCTACTTAACTCCTCCTTGTATTACTTTTTCTGCTATTTGTATATCTGGTAGTATGTGTGGACATGCGTGTTCCACATAGTCTCTCTCAAAATTTTTTTCTTCTGTAAAAACTAATTGGAAATTCTTATTTAGTGCTTCACAAATATCTTTCTCTTGTGTATAAGTGATTCCCTCGTCCGTGATGGATTGTATTATATCTTTTACTTTGGTTTTGCTTCTGATATAGCTGTAAAACAGCTTTGGTTGATCACTACTTTTATTTATTATATCCTCCTCAAACTGTTTTTGGGCTTCCCTCCTTATTCTTGTATAATCGTTTCTTGCCTGTTTGTAATTATTATGCGCCCATTCACTATTGTGTCTTCTGTATCTATTCCACAACAAATCTCTTCTTTCTTTTAATTTTTTGCATTCTGTATTGAACCATTTCTGTATTTTCTTATCTGCTTCTTTGTGCTGTGGGATGTACTTCTGGACTCCAATTTCATAAAATTCACAGAAATTTTATATACAGCATTTAAATCTTGTCCTCTAAGCTCATTTTTCCAATCAACTTCTAAGAAATACTTCTTTAGGTCTTGATAATTTCCCTTTTTATAGTTTAGGCTCTTTTTGTAACTGTCATTGCTGTTTACTATGTCATATGCTATCCTGAAGTTATAGTTTAGTACTGCATGATCGCTTTTGCCGAGTGGAGGGTGATATATTAAACTGTCAATGTCATTTTCTTGCCTAGTAAATATTAGATCTAGCACTGAAGGTACATCAAGTCCTCTTTTTCTAGTGGTTTCCCTCACATGTTGCGTTAAGAAAAACTCTTGCACAAGATCCAGGAGCTTTTGGTCCCAACAGCTTTCTTGGCTAATTATATCTAGAGTATTCCAATTTATATTTGTATTGAAATCCCCAGTTAGTATAATTCTTTCCGATTTCTCTTCCATTTTATGTAGTAAGGATCTTATACTCTGAATTGTACTCTCTGCTAGGTCCTCATATTCGTCTCTTTCCCATGTGTTTGATCTGGGTGGCATGTACAACTTGGCTACAATTACTTTACCTTCAGATGTGTCGATCTCTACTGCAATCAGTTCTACTTGTGATGGTATATCTAGGTTTATTTCCTTGACTTTTAGATTTTTCTTAGTTAATATTATAATTCCTCCTCCTTTTTTTAAATTTCTGTCTGTTCTCCATATATTGTATTCTTCTAAGTTTAGTATGTCATTGGATATCCTTGGTGTTAATTTTGTTTCAGTTAGGCATATTATTTGTGGTTCATTTTCTCTGACATAATCATTCATCTTTAGTAATTTAGATACCATTCCATCCACATTTAAGTACATCAACTTTATCATCTTGTTTATATTCTTGTCATGACATGGTTCTACTAACTTCCTCCTTTTTCTTCCATCCTGTTTGTGTACCACTTTCGTACCTGCAATCCTATTACTTTGTAAAAAAAAAAAATTATTTTTCTCTTCTGATCTTCCCTCATTTTTTGTTTTTGCTTCCTCCCTTTTCTCTTTCAGTAATTCCAGTTCCTCTTGTGTTAGGCATCTTTTTATCCATACATTTTTGAACTCCTCTTTTTCCATAAGATTCTTTGCATTTTTTAGTATCTCTTCCACAGTGTTTACACTCTGGAAAGTCACCTTTAGAGGTCTTGTCTTGCTTTTCTCGTATTTCCCTAACCTTTTGTGTTCCTCTATGTCTTTACTACAGATTTCCTCTGATACTTCTTTCAGTAAGCTCATTACATTTGCCATCTCCTTTTTGTCTCTTGTGATCTTGTTTTGAGAGAGTGTGTGTGTGTGTGTGTGTGTGTGTGTGTGTTCTGGGCTAATCCCTGTAGTACATCTAGTGTAGCCTGGTTATTCTTGTATTGTTCCAAGCGTATATCCCATAGAACCACAAGTTTTCTATATTTTTCTATAAATTCTACGTTTTTTTCCTTGAGGCCAATTATTCATCTTGTTGCTTTCAAAATCGAATCCTTCCCGCGACTGGTGGGAAGGCGGGCAACACTAAGGAACAGGCACACTGGTTGCAACACACTCGGCCTATGTGACTGTTTAGCATGCCATGTTGCCGAAATGTTGCCTCCGTGGAATCGCGCCATAACGTCTACAAGGAGCTATTTAGTCTACTAGGCCTAGGAATATCTCCCTCTTCCCTTAACCTGCTATTTGAACGTTTGAAATTTCTTAACGGTTGAGTCGGAAACGTTTACTTTAATTTTGAACATTTTAAATAGCTTAACGGTTGAATCGGAAACGTTTACTTCTATTTTGAACATTTGAAGTAGCGTAACGGTTGAATCGGAAACGTTTACTTTAATTGAAATAGCTTAACGGTTGAATCGGAAACGTTTACTTTTATTTTGAACGTTTGAAAGTTGGACGGTTAATTAAAAAACAAACTTGGCTTTTTAAAAAATAACTTGCACTATAATTAGTTCTAGAATATGGTGCTAGTCACGAAGCAGTGCTGTGGAAGGGATGTAGAGCCGTTGCATTACGGCGCGTCCACACGTGTGCTGGAACAAGTGCTGGCAACATGTAAACAACACAATAATGAACACGCTGCAAACACGTTGGGAACAGCAGCGTTCAGATCATGTTGGCAGCACCATGATGAAGTCTTAGCGGCCTGGTATGGACACACTTATCCCGGTATTTATTTCCTTCATTGCCGTTTCTGTAGCGGGCAATCTTACCGTACCCAGTGGATTTGTGCATCATGTAGTGTATGCCTGTATGTGTGTTTTATGTGCCAATGAATATATTTTTTTAATGAATAATATTAATTTCCATAATCTTGGGATTGGTTGGCTTAGAGTGAGATATCTTAGGTTGTCGGATGAGGACCATGAGGGTAAGTTAGGATGCTTTAGTCAGGTTAGGTTAGGTTAGGCTACTTTTATAACCTGCTGCCAGCAAGTCTGAAGCTGTACTGTGGCATGTTTGTATACGTCTGTCCAAACACTGCTGCATACATGTACCCAGACATGTTGCCGGCTGTGTTGTCAACACGTTCGAGTACACGTGTGGACGCGCACTTATGTTTTATGAGTGTTAAGTGCAATTAGCTGCAAAAGGTCGAAAATCTGGGTCAACGTAGTGTGACAGCAATATAATTTATGGTATTCCTTCTTCCACTTCCACTTCCTCCTCCTTCTCTTCTTCTTCCTCCTCCTCCTCCTCCTCCTTCTCCTCCTCCTCCTCCTCCTCTTCTTCTTCTTCTTCTCCTTTTTTCTACTTCGTCTTCCTCTTTTTCTTCTTCCTCTTCTACTAATTCTTTTTCTTCTTCTTCTTCTTCTTATTATTATTATTATTGTTGTTGTTGTTGTTGTTGTTGTTGTTGCTGTTGTTGCCATTTTCATCATCATTAATACAGTATAACATTCTTAATATCACTACAATTAATACTACTACTACTACCATCACCACCACAACTGCCACGACTACCACTACTACCACAACTACCACCACTACCACAGCTACCACTGCCACCGCCACTACCACAACTACAACTACAACGGTTATCACTTTCCCTCTTCATTAGGCAACCCTTTTTTTTCTTTCTTTTTTGTTTGTTTATGGGTCATCTAACCTTCTGTATATTGTTACGTAAGAGAGACAGACAGACAGACAGACAGATGTATATGGATTATGGTGAAGGCGGTGTGTGTGTGTGTGTGTGTGTGGGTGGGTGGGTGTGTGTGTGTAGGTTGAATCGCCAAGTGAAATGAGTTTGGAGCACTAATTTGACTAGTAACCAAGGAGACGGACACTTATCATACCCCCAGAACTAAGTATTAATGTTTTGGGTAGGGTTGAGTTGGTAAGGTAGGGTAGGGTAGGGTAGGGTAGGGTAGGGTAGGGTAAGGTAGGGTAGGGTAGAGTGGGGAAGGGTTGGGTTGGTAAGGTAGGGTAGGGTAGGGTCAAGGCCGTCTTGATTTGAACAGGCCCGGGTCTGCCGCCAATATCTGACTGTGACGTCACAATCGGCGGCCATTGTGTTGCTCCGCCAGCCTTCCCGCCACGTTATAAACAGTGAGACACGCCAACAATTCACCCATTTACTGTATTTCAACTTTTTCCTCTCTCCCATCTGGATTTCGTTGACGGTAAGCCATACACGTATTATTAAATATGTATAGCCATACAAGAATGCATGAAAAGCATCATTGCTATTACTGACAGCATTTTAACTGAGAATTTAGAGGTATCATGCTGTCAACAGTGGATATCTTCTAGGTTATAGTACTGTAGTTTTCGTAAATACGTTAGGCAACGAAATTACAACACGGCCTAAGTTTCTCAGTGTTCTTTATTAACTGTGCATAATATATTTTGGTGGATCACAGTCGTATTGAGATGTTAATTTGGTTAGTGATGCCTTCATTCCATGCAAAATAACCTAGGCTACTCAATGGTAGCTTGATTTATTCTTTTAATTCTATGTATTCAGTGAAATATCTAGGTAACAAGGATATCAACCGACAAGTATAGGCCTAGCCTAGGATAAGAAGAAACATATGCCCAGCCCAAGCCAAGCAAAAGCATTTATGGGCCTTGTTCAGCAGGAAGAAACGTGTAGGCCTAGCCCATGCCAAGAAAAATGTGCATAGGCTAAGCCCAGGCCTGGAAAAATGTGCATAGGCCTAGTCTAGGCCAAGAAGAAATGTGTATGGGTCTGCCCAAAGCCAAATGTAATGCCTTTGCCGAAATCTTATGCCTAAATGATGACAAGAATTGTTAGCTAAATATTTTAGCCAGGCCGAGGTCTGTTTTATTGATACTCATGTTTCCAATAGTTTGAAGGAGGGACTTGAACAGAGATTTGCGCCGGTTAGAACATAAATAGAAATGAAAATATGATACAAGAAACCTATTGTTTAAATGACAAATATCAGTTCGGTAAAACTGCTGTTGGGCAAGTCTTTATAACTAATACCCATTATTTTGTATAAAATTAATTTAGTCCCCATTACAGTTAGGTAAAGGTGTTGCACTGTTTTATGGTAGAAGCTGTTAGATGGATAATAAAATAATCTGACCTTACCTAACAAGGAGAGGAGAAATAAAAAAACATTACCAATAATTGGAATATAGTTATATAGCAATATGCTTATGTAAATATATAGCTATATTTACCTATACCTAGCCTAAGAAAAAAAGGCACATTATATAAGCGATGCAGTGCAGTGGTAGTCAGCAGCTTAACCTATACAAATTGGTTGATTATGTATATAGGCGTCATATAGAGTCTATTTTCTTCCTTGGTGTACTGTTTCTCCTTTCTTTAGCAATTCAGTTTTTTACCTGCGTGTTGGTTATTTAAACCTTATTTCTCAAATTGCCAGGGAATTCATGCAGATTTTATGTTAATAGATGCATTAAAAACAGTAAAGTGGACATAATATTGGGTTTATTCAAGTGGGTCTTATTCAAAATCCAGGTGGACGAAAGGTGGGCCACCGACGTTGTTGCCAACCCGTATTTGTGTGTATTATTTTACCGTGCAAGTAAAACAGTTATTTTCAGTTTGTACAGTGATAAATAATCTTTACACAGACAGGTATCCAAATATCTTATAAAATTTGTACCTGAACACATCTATTTATTACACTGTTTCAGGCCTTAATTTCGGGAATAGTGTAATTTTTGATGTTTATCATAATAATAATAATAACTAATATTAGTATTAACACTAATAATCATCAATAATAATGGCCATACATAAGTAAGCAAATATTAAATGTGTACGCATGAGAGAGAGGCAAAGGCAGAGGGAGTGTGTGCCACCG